>NW_025745036.1:55000-95985 GCF_021184085.1 Oncorhynchus gorbuscha
GGTCCTATTAGAGAGTTGGACAGTCTGATTGATGGTCCTATTAGAGAGTTGGACAGTCTGATTGATGGTCCTATTAGAGAGTTGGACAGTCTGATTGATGGTCCTATTAGAGAGTTGGACAGTCTGATTGATGGTCCTATTAGAGAGTTGGACAGTCTGATTGATGGTCCTATTAGAGAGTTGGACAGTCTGATTGATGGTCCTATTAGAGAGTTGGACATTCTGATTGATGGTCCTATTAGAGAGTTGGACAGTCTGATTGATGGTCCTATTAGAGAGTTGGACAGTCTGACGGTCCTATTAGAGAGTTGGACAGTCTGATTGATGGTCCTATTAGAGAGTTGGACAGTCTTACGGTCCTATTAGACAGTCTCATGGTTCTATTAGAGAGTTGGACAGTCTGATGGTCCTATTAGAGAGTTAGACAGTCTGATTGACGGTCCTATTAGAGAGTTGGACAGTCTGATGGTCCTATTAGAGAGTTGGACAGTCTGATTGACGGTCCTATTAGATAGTTGGACAGTCTGATTGATGGTCCTATTAGAGAGTTGGACAGTCTGACGGTCCTATTAGAGAGTTGGACAGTCTGATGGTCCTATTAGAGAGTTGGACAGTCTGATTGATGGTCCTATTAGAGAGTTGGACAGTCTGATGGTCCTATTAGAGAGTTGGACAGTCTGATGGTCCTATTAGAGAGTTGGACAGTCTGATTGATGGTCCTATTAGAGAGTTGGACAGTCTGATTGATGGTCCTATTAGAGAGTTGGACAGTCTGATTGATGGTACTATTAGAGAGTTGGACAGTCTGATTGATGGTCCTATTAGAGAGTTGGACAGTCTGATTGATGGTCCTATTAGAGAGTTGGACAGTCTGATGGTCCTATTAGAGAGTTGGACAGTCTGATTGATGGTCCTATTAGAGAGTTGGACAGTCTGATTGATGGTCCTATTAGAGAGTTGGACAGTCTGATTGATGGTCCTATTAGAGAGTTGGACATTCTGATTGATGGTCCTATTAGAGAGTTGGACAGTCTGATTGATGGTCCTATTAGAGAGTTGGACAGTCTGACGGTCCTATTAGAGAGTTGGACAGTCTGATGGTCCTATTAGAGAGTTGGACAGTCTGATTGATGGTCCTATTAGAGAGTTGGACAGTCTGATTGATGGTCCTATTAGAGAGTTGGACAGTCTGATTGATGGTCCTATTAGAGAGTTGGACAGTCTGACGGTCCTATTAGAGAGTTGGACAGTCTGATGGTCCTATTAGACAGTCTGATGGTTCTATTAGAGAGTTGGACAGTCTGATGGTCCTATTAGAGAGTTAGACAGTCTGATTGACGGTCCTATTAGAGAGTTGGACAGTCTGATGGTCCTATTAGAGAGTTGGACAGTCTGATTGACGGTCCTATTAGATAGTTGGACAGTCTGATTGATGGTCCTATTAGAGAGTTGGACAGTCTGACGGTCCTATTAGAGAGTTGGACAGTCTGATTGATGGTCCTATTAGAGAGTTGGACAGTCTGATGGTCCTATTAGAGAGTTGGACAGTCTGATTGATGGTCCTATTAGAGAGTTGGACAGTCTGATGGTCCTATTAGAGAGTTGGACAGTCTGACGGTCCTATTAGAGAGTTGGACAGTGATGGTCCTATTAGAGAGTTGGACAGTCTGATGGTCCTATTATAGAGTTGGACAGTCTGATTGATGGTCCTATTAGAGAGTTGGACAATCTGATTGATGGTCCTATTAGAGAGTTGGACAGTCTGATGGTCCTATCAGAGAGTTTGACAGTCTGATTGATGGTCCTATTAGAGAGTTGGACAGTCTGATGGTCCTATTAGAGAGTTGGACAGTCTGATGGTCCTATTAGAGAGTTGGACAGTCTAATGGTCCTATTAGAGAGTTGGACATTCTGATTGAGGGTCCTATTAGAGAGTTGGACAGTCTGATTGATGGTCCTATTAGATAGTTGGACAGTCTGATGGTCCTATTAGAGAGTTGGACAGTCTGATTGATGGTCCTATTAGAGAGTTGGACAGTCTGATTGATGGTCCTATTAGAGAGTTGGACAGTCTGATTGATGGTCCTATTAGAGAGTTGGACAGTCTGATTGATGGTCCTATTAGAGAGTTGGACAGTCTGATTGATGGTCCTATTAGAGAGTTGGACAGTCTGATTGATGGTCCTATTAGAGAGTTGGACAGTCTGATTGATGGTCCTATTAGAGAGTTGGACATTCTGATTGATGGTCCTATTAGAGAGTTGGACAGTCTGATTGATGGTCCTATTAGAGAGTTGGACAGTCTGACGGTCCTATTAGAGAGTTGGACAGTCTGATGGTCCTATTAGAGAGTTGGACAGTCTGATTGATGGTCCTATTAGAGAGTTGGACAGTCTGATTGATGGTCCTATTAGATAGTTGGACAGTCTGATTGATGGTCCTATTAGATAGTTGGACAGTCTGATTGATGGTCCTATTAGATAGTTGGACAGTCTGATTGATGGTCCTATTGGAGAGTTGGACATTCTGATTGATGGTCCTATTGGAGAGTTGGACAGTCTGATTGATGGTCCTATTAGAGAGTTGGACAGTCTGATTGATGGTCCTATTAGAGAGTTGGACAGTCTGATTGATGGTCCTATTAGAGAGTTGGACAGTCTGATGGTCCTATTAGAGAGTTGGACAGTCTGATTGATGGTCCTATTAGATAGTTGGACAGTCTGATGGTCCTATTAGAGAGTTGGACAGTCTGATTGATGGTCCTATTAGAGAGTTGGACAGTCTGATTGATGGTACTATTAGAGAGTTGGACAGTCTGATTGATGGTACTATTAGAGAGTTGGACAGTCTGATTGATGGTCCTATTAGAGAGTTGGACAGTCTGATTGATGGTCCTATTAGAGAGTTGGACAGTCTGACGGTCTATTAGAGAGTTAGACAGTCTGATTGACGGTCCTATTAGAGAGTTGGACAGTCTGATGGTCCTATTAGAGAGTCTGATGGTTCTATTAGAGAGTTGGACAGTCTGATGGTCCTATTAGAGAGTTAGACAGTCTGATTGACGGTCCTATTAGAGAGTTGGACAGTCTGATGGTCCTATTAGAGAGTTGGACAGTCTGATTGACGGTCCTATTAGATAGTTGGACAGTCTGATTGATGGTCCTATTAGAGAGTTGGACAGTCTGACGGTCCTATTAGAGAGTTGGACAGTCTGATGGTCCTATTAGAGAGTTGGACAGTCTGATTGATGGTCCTATTAGAGAGTTGGACAGTCTGATGGTCCTATTAGAGAGTTGGACAGTCTGATTGATGGTCCTATTAGAGAGTTGGACAGTCTGATGGTCCTATTAGAGAGTTGGACAGTCTGACGGTCCTATTAGAGAGTTGGACAGTGATGGTCCTATTAGAGAGTTGGACAGTCTGATGGTCCTATTATAGAGTTGGACAGTCTGATTGATGGTCCTATTAGAGAGTTGGACAATCTGATTGATGGTCCTATTAGAGAGTTGGACAGTCTGATGGTCCTATCAGAGAGTTTGACAGTCTGATTGATGGTCCTATTAGAGAGTTGGACAGTCTGATGGTCCTATTAGAGAGTTGGACAGTCTAATGGTCCTATTAGAGAGTTGGACATTCTGATTGAGGGTCCTATTAGAGAGTTGGACAGTCTGATTGATGGTCCTATTAGATAGTTGGACAGTCTGATTGATGGTCCTATTAGAGAGTTGGACAGTCTGATTGATGGTCCTATTAGAGAGTTGGACAGTCTGATTGATGGTCCTATTAGAGAGTTGGACAGTCTGATTGATGGTCCTATTAGAGAGTTGGACAGTCTGATTGATGGTCCTATTAGAGAGTTGGACAGTCTGATTGATGGTCCTATTAGAGAGTTGGACAGTCTGATTGATGGTCCTATTAGAGAGTTGGACAGTCTGATTGATGGTCCTATTAGAGAGTTGGACAGTCTGATTGATGGTCCTATTAGAGAGTTGGACATTCTGATTGATGGTCCTATTAGAGAGTTGGACAGTCTGATTGATGGTCCTATTAGAGAGTTGGACAGTCTGACGGTCCTATTAGAGAGTTGGACAGTCTGATTGATGGTCCTATTAGAGAGTTGGACAGTCTTACGGTCCTATTAGACAGTCTCATGGTTCTATTAGAGAGTTGGACAGTCTGATGGTCCTATTAGAGAGTTAGACAGTCTGATTGACGGTCCTATTAGAGAGTTGGACAGTCTGATGGTCCTATTAGAGAGTTGGACAGTCTGATTGACGGTCCTATTAGATAGTTGGACAGTCTGATTGATGGTCCTATTAGAGAGTTGGACAGTCTGACGGTCCTATTAGAGAGTTGGACAGTCTGATGGTCCTATTAGAGAGTTGGACAGTCTGATTGATGGTCCTATTAGAGAGTTGGACAGTCTGATGGTCCTATTAGAGAGTTGGACAGTCTGATGGTCCTATTAGAGAGTTGGACAGTCTGATTGATGGTCCTATTAGAGAGTTGGACAGTCTGATTGATGGTCCTATTAGAGAGTTGGACAGTCTGATTGATGGTACTATTAGAGAGTTGGACAGTCTGATTGATGGTCCTATTAGAGAGTTGGACAGTCTGATTGATGGTCCTATTAGAGAGTTGGACAGTCTGATGGTCCTATTAGAGAGTTGGACAGTCTGATTGATGGTCCTATTAGAGAGTTGGACAGTCTGATTGATGGTCCTATTAGAGAGTTGGACAGTCTGATTGATGGTCCTATTAGAGAGTTGGACATTCTGATTGATGGTCCTATTAGAGAGTTGGACAGTCTGATTGATGGTCCTATTAGAGAGTTGGACAGTCTGACGGTCCTATTAGAGAGTTGGACAGTCTGATGGTCCTATTAGAGAGTTGGACAGTCTGATTGATGGTCCTATTAGAGAGTTGGACAGTCTGATTGATGGTCCTATTAGAGAGTTGGACAGTCTGATTGATGGTCCTATTAGAGAGTTGGACAGTCTGACGGTCCTATTAGAGAGTTGGACAGTCTGATGGTCCTATTAGACAGTCTGATGGTTCTATTAGAGAGTTGGACAGTCTGATGGTCCTATTAGAGAGTTAGACAGTCTGATTGACGGTCCTATTAGAGAGTTGGACAGTCTGATGGTCCTATTAGAGAGTTGGACAGTCTGATTGACGGTCCTATTAGATAGTTGGACAGTCTGATTGATGGTCCTATTAGAGAGTTGGACAGTCTGACGGTCCTATTAGAGAGTTGGACAGTCTGATTGATGGTCCTATTAGAGAGTTGGACAGTCTGATTGATGGTCCTATTAGAGAGTTGGACAGTCTGATTGATGGTCCTATTAGATAGTTGGACAGTCTGATTGATGGTCCTATTAGATAGTTGGACAGTCTGATTGATGGTCCTATTAGATAGTTGGACAGTCTGATTGATGGTCCTATTGGAGAGTTGGACATTCTGATTGATGGTCCTATTGGAGAGTTGGACAGTCTGATTGATGGTCCTATTAGAGAGTTGGACAGTCTGATTGATGGTCCTATTAGAGAGTTGGACAGTCTGATTGATGGTCCTATTAGAGAGTTGGACAGTCTGATGGTCCTATTAGAGAGTTGGACAGTCTGATTGATGGTCCTATTAGATAGTTGGACAGTCTGATGGTCCTATTAGAGAGTTGGACAGTCTGATTGATGGTCCTATTAGAGAGTTGGACAGTCTGATTGATGGTACTATTAGAGAGTTGGACAGTCTGATTGATGGTACTATTAGAGAGTTGGACAGTCTGATTGATGGTCCTATTAGAGAGTTGGACAGTCTGATTGATGGTCCTATTAGAGAGTTGGACAGTCTGACGGTCCTATTAGAGAGTTAGACAGTCTGATTGACGGTCCTATTAGAGAGTTGGACAGTCTGATGGTCCTATTAGAGAGTCTGATGGTTCTATTAGAGAGTTGGACAGTCTGATGGTCCTATTAGAGAGTTAGACAGTCTGATTGACGGTCCTATTAGAGAGTTGGACAGTCTGATGGTCCTATTAGAGAGTTGGACAGTCTGATTGACGGTCCTATTAGATAGTTGGACAGTCTGATTGATGGTCCTATTAGAGAGTTGGACAGTCTGACGGTCCTATTAGAGAGTTGGACAGTCTGATGGTCCTATTAGAGAGTTGGACAGTCTGATTGATGGTCCTATTAGAGAGTTGGACAGTCTGATGGTCCTATTAGAGAGTTGGACAGTCTGATTGATGGTCCTATTAGAGAGTTGGACAGTCTGATGGTCCTATTAGAGAGTTGGACAGTCTGACGGTCCTATTAGAGAGTTGGACAGTGATGGTCCTATTAGAGAGTTGGACAGTCTGATGGTCCTATTATAGAGTTGGACAGTCTGATTGATGGTCCTATTAGAGAGTTGGACAATCTGATTGATGGTCCTATTAGAGAGTTGGACAGTCTGATGGTCCTATCAGAGAGTTTGACAGTCTGATTGATGGTCCTATTAGAGAGTTGGACAGTCTGATGGTCCTATTAGAGAGTTGGACAGTCTAATGGTCCTATTAGAGAGTTGGACATTCTGATTGAGGGTCCTATTAGAGAGTTGGACAGTCTGATTGATGGTCCTATTAGATAGTTGGACAGTCTGATTGATGGTCCTATTAGAGAGTTGGACAGTCTGATTGATGGTCCTATTAGAGAGTTGGACAGTCTGATTGATGGTCCTATTAGAGAGTTGGACAGTCTGATTGATGGTCCTATTAGAGAGTTGGACAGTCTGATTGATGGTCCTATTAGAGAGTTGGACAGTCTGATTGATGGTCCTATTAGAGAGTTGGACAGTCTGATTGATGGTCCTATTAGAGAGTTGGACAGTCTGATTGATGGTCCTATTAGAGAGTTGGACAGTCTGATTGATGGTCCTATTAGAGAGTTGGACATTCTGATTGATGGTCCTATTAGAGAGTTGGACAGTCTGATTGATGGTCCTATTAGAGAGTTGGACAGTCTGACGGTCCTATTAGAGAGTTGGACAGTCTGATTGATGGTCCTATTAGAGAGTTGGACAGTCTTACGGTCCTATTAGACAGTCTCATGGTTCTATTAGAGAGTTGGACAGTCTGATGGTCCTATTAGAGAGTTAGACAATCTGATTGACGGTCCTATTAGAGAGTTGGACAGTCTGATGGTCCTATTAGAGAGTTGGACAGTCTGATTGACGGTCCTATTAGATAGTTGGACAGTCTGATTGATGGTCCTATTAGAGAGTTGGACAGTCTGACGGTCCTATTAGAGAGTTGGACAGTCTGATGGTCCTATTAGAGAGTTGGACAGTCTGATTGATGGTCCTATTAGAGAGTTGGACAGTCTGATGGTCCTATTAGAGAGTTGGACAGTCTGATGGTCCTATTAGAGAGTTGGACAGTCTGATTGATGGTCCTATTAGAGAGTTGGACAGTCTGATTGATGGTCCTATTAGAGAGTTGGACAGTCTGATTGATGGTACTATTAGAGAGTTGGACAGTCTGATTGATGGTCCTATTAGAGAGTTGGACAGTCTGATTGATGGTCCTATTAGAGAGTTGGACAGTCTGATGGTCCTATTAGAGAGTTGGACAGTCTGATTGATGGTCCTATTAGAGAGTTGGACAGTCTGATTGATGGTCCTATTAGAGAGTTGGACAGTCTGATTGATGGTCCTATTAGAGAGTTGGACATTCTGATTGATGGTCCTATTAGAGAGTTGGACAGTCTGATTGATGGTCCTATTAGAGAGTTGGACAGTCTGACGGTCCTATTAGAGAGTTGGACAGTCTGATGGTCCTATTAGAGAGTTGGACAGTCTGATTGATGGTCCTATTAGAGAGTTGGACAGTCTGATTGATGGTCCTATTAGAGAGTTGGACAGTCTGATTGATGGTCCTATTAGAGAGTTGGACAGTCTGACGGTCCTATTAGAGAGTTGGACAGTCTGATGGTCCTATTAGACAGTCTGATGGTTCTATTAGAGAGTTGGACAGTCTGATGGTCCTATTAGAGAGTTAGACAGTCTGATTGACGGTCCTATTAGAGAGTTGGACAGTCTGATGGTCCTATTAGAGAGTTGGACAGTCTGATTGACGGTCCTATTAGATAGTTGGACAGTCTGATTGATGGTCCTATTAGAGAGTTGGACAGTCTGACGGTCCTATTAGAGAGTTGGACAGTCTGATTGATGGTCCTATTAGAGAGTTGGACAGTCTGATGGTCCTATTAGAGAGTTGGACAGTCTGATTGATGGTCCTATTAGAGAGTTGGACAGTCTGATGGTCCTATTAGAGAGTTGGACAGTCTGACGGTCCTATTAGAGAGTTGGACAGTGATGGTCCTATTAGAGAGTTGGACAGTCTGATGGTCCTATTATAGAGTTGGACAGTCTGATTGATGGTCCTATTAGAGAGTTGGACAATCTGATTGATGGTCCTATTAGAGAGTTTGACAGTCTGATGGTCCTATCAGAGAGTTTGACAGTCTGATTGATGGTCCTATTAGAGAGTTGGACAGTCTGATGGTCCTATTAGAGAGTTGGACAGTCTGATGGTCCTATTAGAGAGTTGGACAGTCTAATGGTCCTATTAGAGAGTTGGACATTCTGATTGAGGTCCTATTAGAGAGTTGGACAGTCTGATTGATGGTCCTATTAGATAGTTGGACAGTCTGATGGTCCTATTAGAGAGTTGGACAGTCTGATTGATGGTCCTATTAGAGAGTTGGACAGTCTGATTGATGGTCCTATTAGAGAGTTGGACAGTCTGATTGATGGTCCTATTAGAGAGTTGGACAGTCTGATTGATGGTCCTATTAGAGAGTTGGACAGTCTGATTGATGGTCCTATTAGAGAGTTGGACAGTCTGATTGATGGTCCTATTAGAGAGTTGGACAGTCTGATTGATGGTCCTATTAGAGAGTTGGACATTCTGATTGATGGTCCTATTAGAGAGTTGGACAGTCTGATTGATGGTCCTATTAGAGAGTTGGACAGTCTGACGGTCCTATTAGAGAGTTGGACAGTCTGATTGATGGTCCTATTAGAGAGTTGGACAGTCTTACGGTCCTATTAGACAGTCTCATGGTTCTATTAGAGAGTTGGACAGTCTGATGGTCCTATTAGAGAGTTAGACAGTCTGATTGACGGTCCTATTAGAGAGTTGGACAGTCTGATGGTCCTATTAGAGAGTTGGACAGTCTGATTGACGGTCCTATTAGATAGTTGGACAGTCTGATTGATGGTCCTATTAGAGAGTTGGACAGTCTGACGGTCCTATTAGAGAGTTGGACAGTCTGATGGTCCTATTAGAGAGTTGGACAGTCTGATTGATGGTCCTATTAGAGAGTTGGACAGTCTGATTGATGGTCCTATTAGAGAGTTGGACAGTCTGATGGTCCTATTAGAGAGTTGGACAGTCTGATTGATGGTCCTATTAGAGAGTTGGACAGTCTGATTGATGGTCCTATTAGAGAGTTGGACAGTCTGATTGATGGTACTATTAGAGAGTTGGACAGTCTGATTGATGGTCCTATTAGAGAGTTGGACAGTCTGATTGATGGTCCTATTAGAGAGTTGGACAGTCTGATGGTCCTATTAGAGAGTTGGACAGTCTGATTGATGGTCCTATTAGAGAGTTGGACAGTCTGATTGATGGTCCTATTAGAGAGTTGGACAGTCTGATTGATGGTCCTATTAGAGAGTTGGACATTCTGATTGATGGTCCTATTAGAGAGATTGGACAGTCTGATTGATGGTCCTATTAGAGAGTTGGACAGTCTGACGGTCCTATTAGAGAGTTGGACAGTCTGATGGTCCTATTAGAGAGTTGGACAGTCTGATTGATGGTCCTATTAGAGAGTTGGACAGTCTGATTGATGGTCCTATTAGAGAGTTGGACAGTCTGATTGATGGTCCTATTAGAGAGTTGGACAGTCTGGCGGTCCTATTAGAGAGTTGGACAGTCTGATGGTCCTATTAGACAGTCTGATGGTTCTATTAGAGAGTTGGACAGTCTGATGGTCCTATTAGAGAGTTAGACAGTCTGATTGACGGTCCTATTAGAGAGTTGGACAGTCTGATGGTCCTATTAGAGAGTTGGACAGTCTGATTGACGGTCCTATTAGATAGTTGGACAGTCTGATTGATGGTCCTATTAGAGAGTTGGACAGTCTGACGGTCCTATTAGAGAGTTGGACAGTCTGATTGATGGTCCTATTAGAGAGTTGGACAGTCTGATTGATGGTCCTATTAGAGAGTTGGACAGTCTGATTGATGGTCCTATTAGATAGTTGGACAGTCTGATTGATGGTCCTATTAGATAGTTGGACAGTCTGATTGATGGTCCTATTAGATAGTTGGACAGTCTGATTGATGGTCCTATTGGAGAGTTGGACATTCTGATTGATGGTCCTATTGGAGAGTTGGACAGTCTGATTGATGGTCCTATTAGAGAGTTGGACAGTCTGATTGATGGTCCTATTAGAGAGTTGGACAGTCTGATTGATGGTCCTATTAGAGAGTTGGACAGTCTGATGGTCCTATTAGAGAGTTGGACAGTCTGATTGATGGTCCTATTAGATAGTTGGACAGTCTGATGGTCCTATTAGAGAGTTGGACAGTCTGATTGATGGTCCTATTAGAGAGTTGGACAGTCTGATTGATGGTACTATTAGAGAGTTGGACAGTCTGATTGATGGTACTATTAGAGAGTTGGACAGTCTGATTGATGGTCCTATTAGAGAGTTGGACAGTCTGATTGATGGTCCTATTAGAGAGTTGGACAGTCTGACGGTCCTATTAGAGAGTTAGACAGTCTGATTGACGGTCCTATTAGAGAGTTGGACAGTCTGATGGTCCTATTAGAGAGTCTGATGGTTCTATTAGAGAGTTGGACAGTCTGATGGTCCTATTAGAGAGTTAGACAGTCTGATTGACGGTCCTATTAGAGAGTTGGACAGTCTGATGGTCCTATTAGAGAGTTGGACAGTCTGATTGACGGTCCTATTAGATAGTTGGACAGTCTGATTGATGGTCCTATTAGAGAGTTGGACAGTCTGACGGTCCTATTAGAGAGTTGGACAGTCTGATGGTCCTATTAGAGAGTTGGACAGTCTGATTGATGGTCCTATTAGAGAGTTGGACAGTCTGATGGTCCTATTAGAGAGTTGGACAGTCTGATTGATGGTCCTATTAGAGAGTTGGACAGTCTGATTGATGGTCCTATTAGATAGTTGGACAGTCTGATTGATGGTCCTATTGGAGAGTTGGACATTCTGATTGATGGTCCTATTGGAGAGTTGGACAGTCTGATTGATGGTCCTATTAGAGAGTTGGACAGTCTGATTGATGGTCCTATTAGAGAGTTGGACAGTCTGATTGATGGTCCTATTAGAGAGTTGGACAGTCTGATGGTCCTATTAGAGAGTTGGACAGTCTGATTGATGGTCCTATTAGATAGTTGGACAGTCTGATGGTCCTATTAGAGAGTTGGACAGTCTGATTGATGGTCCTATTAGAGAGTTGGACAGTCTGATGGTCCTATTAGACAGTCTGATGGTTCTATTAGAGAGTTGGACAGTCTGATGGTCCTATTAGAGAGTTAGACAGTCTGATTGACGGTCCTATTAGAGAGTTGGACAGTCTGATGGTCCTATTAGAGAGTTGGACAGTCTGATTGACGGTCCTATTAGATAGTTGGACAGTCTGATTGATGGTCCTATTAGAGAGTTGGACAGTCTGACGGTCCTATTAGAGAGTTGGACAGTCTGATTGATGGTCCTATTAGAGAGTTGGACAGTCTGATTGATGGTCCTATTAGAGAGTTGGACAGTCTGATTGATGGTCCTATTAGATAGTTGGACAGTCTGATTGATGGTCCTATTAGATAGTTGGACAGTCTGATTGATGGTCCTATTAGATAGTTGGACAGTCTGATTGATGGTCCTATTGGAGAGTTGGACATTCTGATTGATGGTCCTATTGGAGAGTTGGACAGTCTGATTGATGGTCCTATTAGAGAGTTGGACAGTCTGATTGATGGTCCTATTAGAGAGTTGGACAGTCTGATTGATGGTCCTATTAGAGAGTTGGACAGTCTGATGGTCCTATTAGAGAGTTGGACAGTCTGATTGATGGTCCTATTAGATAGTTGGACAGTCTGATGGTCCTATTAGAGAGTTGGACAGTCTGATTGATGGTCCTATTAGAGAGTTGGACAGTCTGATGGTCCTATTAGACAGTCTGATGGTTCTATTAGAGAGTTGGACAGTCTGATGGTCCTATTAGAGAGTTAGACAGTCTGATTGACGGTCCTATTAGAGAGTTGGACAGTCTGATGGTCCTATTAGAGAGTTGGACAGTCTGATTGACGGTCCTATTAGATAGTTGGACAGTCTGATTGATGGTCCTATTAGAGAGTTGGACAGTCTGACGGTCCTATTAGAGAGTTGGACAGTCTGATTGATGGTCCTATTAGAGAGTTGGACAGTCTGATTGATGGTCCTATTAGAGAGTTGGACAGTCTGATTGATGGTCCTATTAGATAGTTGGACAGTCTGATTGATGGTCCTATTAGATAGTTGGACAGTCTGATTGATGGTCCTATTAGATAGTTGGACAGTCTGATTGATGGTCCTATTGGAGAGTTGGACATTCTGATTGATGGTCCTATTGGAGAGTTGGACAGTCTGATTGATGGTCCTATTAGAGAGTTGGACAGTCTGATTGATGGTCCTATTAGAGAGTTGGACAGTCTGATTGATGGTCCTATTAGAGAGTTGGACAGTCTGATGGTCCTATTAGAGAGTTGGACAGTCTGATTGATGGTCCTATTAGATAGTTGGACAGTCTGATGGTCCTATTAGAGAGTTGGACAGTCTGATTGATGGTCCTATTAGAGAGTTGGACAGTCTGATTGATGGTACTATTAGAGAGTTGGACAGTCTGATTGATGGTACTATTAGAGAGTTGGACAGTCTGATTGATGGTCCTATTAGAGAGTTGGACAGTCTGATTGATGGTCCTATTAGAGAGTTGGACAGTCTGACGGTCCTATTAGAGAGTTAGACAGTCTGATTGACGGTCCTATTAGAGAGTTGGACAGTCTGATGGTCCTATTAGAGAGTCTGATGGTTCTATTAGAGAGTTGGACAGTCTGATGGTCCTATTAGAGAGTTAGACAGTCTGATTGACGGTCCTATTAGAGAGTTGGACAGTCTGATGGTCCTATTAGAGAGTTGGACAGTCTGATTGACGGTCCTATTAGATAGTTGGACAGTCTGATTGATGGTCCTATTAGAGAGTTGGACAGTCTGACGGTCCTATTAGAGAGTTGGACAGTCTGATGGTCCTATTAGAGAGTTGGACAGTCTGATTGATGGTCCTATTAGAGAGTTGGACATTCTGATTGATGGTCCTATTAGAGAGTTGGACAGTCTGATTGATGGTCCTATTAGAGAGTTGGACAGTCTGACGGTCCTATTAGAGAGTTGGACAGTCTGATGGTCCTATTAGAGAGTTGGACAGTCTGATTGATGGTCCTATTAGAGAGTTGGACATTCTGATTGATGGTCCTATTAGAGAGTTGGACAGTCTGATTGATGGTCCTATTAGAGAGTTGGACAGTCTTACGGTCCTATTAGACAGTCTGATGGTTCTATTAGAGAGTTGGACAGTCTGATGGTCCTATTAGAGAGTTAGACAGTCTGATTGACGGTCCTATTAGAGAGTTGGACAGTCTGATGGTCCTATTAGAGAGTTGGACAGTCTGATTGACGGTCCTATTAGATAGTTGGACAGTCTGATTGATGGTCCTATTAGAGAGTTGGACAGTCTGACGGTCCTATTAGAGAGTTGGACAGTCTGATGGTCCTATTAGAGAGTTGGACAGTCTGATTGATGGTCCTATTAGAGAGTTGGACAGTCTGATGGTCCTATTAGAGAGTTGGACAGTCTGATTGATGGTCCTATTAGAGAGTTGGACAGTCTGATGGTCCTATTAGAGAGTTGGACAGTCTGACGGTCCTATTAGAGAGTTGGACAGTGATGGTCCTATTAGAGAGTTGGACAGTCTGATGGTCCTATTATAGAGTTGGACAGTCTGATTGATGGTCCTATTAGAGAGTTGGACAATCTGATTGATGGTCCTATTAGAGAGTTGGACAGTCTGACGGTCCTATTAGAGAGTTGGACAGTCTGATGGTCCTATTAGAGAGTTGGACAGTCTGATTGATGGTCCTATTAGAGAGTTGGACATTCTGATTGATGGTCCTATTAGAGAGTTGGACAGTCTGATTGATGGTCCTATTAGAGAGTTGGACAGTCTTACGGTCCTATTAGACAGTCTGATGGTTCTATTAGAGAGTTGGACAGTCTGATGGTCCTATTAGAGAGTTAGACAGTCTGATTGACGGTCCTATTAGAGAGTTGGACAGTCTGATGGTCCTATTAGAGAGTTGGACAGTCTGATTGACGGTCCTATTAGATAGTTGGACAGTCTGATTGATGGTCCTATTAGAGAGTTGGACAGTCTGACGGTCCTATTAGAGAGTTGGACAGTCTGATGGTCCTATTAGAGAGTTGGACAGTCTGATTGATGGTCCTATTAGAGAGTTGGACAGTCTGATGGTCCTATTAGAGAGTTGGACAGTCTGATTGATGGTCCTATTAGAGAGTTGGACAGTCTGATGGTCCTATTAGAGAGTTGGACAGTCTGACGGTCCTATTAGAGAGTTGGACAGTGATGGTCCTATTAGAGAGTTGGACAGTCTGATGGTCCTATTATAGAGTTGGACAGTCTGATTGATGGTCCTATTAGAGAGTTGGACAATCTGATTGATGGTCCTATTAGAGAGTTGGACAGTCTGATGGTCCTATCAGAGAATTGGACAGTCTGATTGATGGTCCTATTAGAGAGTTGGACAATCTGATTGATGGTCCTATTAGAGAGTTGGACAGTCTGATGGTCCTATTAGAGAGTTGGACAGTCTGATGGTCCTATTAGAGAGTTGGACAGTCTAATGGTCCTATTAGAGAGTTGGACATTCTGATTGATGGTCCTATTAGAGAGTTGGACATTCTGATTGATGGTCCTATTAGAGAGTTGGACAGTCTGATTGATGGTCCTATTAGAGAGTTGGACAGTCTGACGGTCCTATTAGAGAGTTGGACAGTCTGATTGATGGTCCTATTAGAGAGTTGGACAGTCTGATTGATGGTCCTATTAGAGAGTTGGACAGTCTTACGGTCCTATTAGACAGTCTGATGGTTCTATTAGAGAGTTGGACAGTCTGATGGTCCTATTAGAGAGTTAGACAGTCTGATTGACGGTCCTATTAGAGAGTTGGACAGTCTGATGGTCCTATTAGAGAGTTGGACAGTCTGATTGATGGTCCTATTAGAGAGTTGGACAGTCTGATTGACGGTCCTATTAGAGAGTTGGACAGTCTGACGGTCCTATTAGAGAGTTGGACAGTCTGATGGTCCTATTAGAGAGTTGGACAGTCTGATGGTCCTATTAGAGAGTTGGACAGTCTAATGGTCCTATTAGAGAGTTGGACATTCTGATTGATGGTCCTATTAGAGAGTTGGACATTCTGATTGATGGTCCTATTAGAGAGTTGGACAGTCTGATTGATGGTCCTATTAGAGAGTTGGACAGTCTGACGGTCCTATTAGAGAGTTGGACAGTCTGATTGATGGTCCTATTAGAGAGTTGGACAGTCTGATTGATGGTCCTATTAGAGAGTTGGACAGTCTGATTGATGGTCCTATTAGAGAGTTGGACAGTCTTATGGTCCTATTAGAGAGTTGGACAGTCTTATGGTCCTATTAGAGAGTTGGACAGTCTGATTGATGGTCCTATTAGAGAGTTGGACAGTCTGATTGATGGTCCTATTAGAGAGTTGGACAGTCTGATTGATGGTCCTATTAGAGAGTTGGACAGTCTGATTGATGGTCCTATTAGAGAGTTGGACAGTCTGATGGTCCTATCAGAGAGTTGGACAGTCTGATTGATGGTCCTATTAGATAGTTGGACAGTCTGATGGTCCTATTAGAGAGTTGGACAGTCTGATGGTCCTATTAGAGAGTTGGACAGTCTGATTGATGGTCCTATTAGAGAGTTGGACAGTCTGATTGATGGTCCTATTAGAGAGTTGGACATTCTGATTGATGGTCCTATTAGAGAGTTGGACAGTCTGATTGATGGTCCTATTAGAGAGTTGGACAGTCTGACGGTCCTATTAGAGAGTTGGACAGTCTGATGGTCCTATTAGACAGTCTGATGGTTCTATTAGAGAGTTGGACAGTCTGATGGTCGTATTAGAGAGTTAGACAGTCTGATTGGCGGTCCTATTAGAGAGTTGGACAGTCTGATGGTCCTATTAGAGAGTTGGACAGTCTGATGGTTCTATTAGAGAGTTGGACAGTCTGATTGGCGGTCCTATTAGAGAGTTGGACAGTCTTATTGACGGTCCTATTAGAGAGTTGGACAGTCTGATTGACGGTCCTATTAGAGAGTTGGACAGTCTGACGGTCCTATTAGAGAGTTGGACAGTCTGATGGTCCTATTGGAGAGTTGGACATTCTGATAGTAATAGTGTGTTTATTCTCTCCCTCTGTCTCCCCTTCAGGCGGTGACCATTAATGAGTTTAAAGGACAAATATTCTACAGCAACACAACCATGTAAGTTGACCTCTCACTCTCCTTTCATTCTCTCTGTTCTCTCCTTTCATTCTCTCCTTTCATTCTCTCCTTTCATTCTCTCTGTTCTCTCCTTTCATTCTCTCTGTTCTCTCCTTTCATTCTCTCTGTTCTCTCCTTTCATTCTCTCTGTCCTCTCCTTTCATTCTCTCCTTTCATTCTCTCCTTTCATTCTCTCTGTTCTCTCCTTTCATTCTCTCTGTTCTCTCCTTTCATTCTCTCTGTCCTCTCCTTTCATTCTCTCCTTTCATTCTCTCCTTTCATTCTCTCCTTTCATTCTCTCCTTTCATTCTCTCTGTTCTCTCCTTTCATTCTCTCCTTTCATCCTCTCTGTTCTCTCCTTTCATTCTCTCTGTTCTCTCCTTTCATTCTCTCCTTTCATTCTCTCCTTTCATTCTCTCTGTCCTCTCCTTTCATTCTCTCTGTTCTCTCCTTTCATTCTCTCTGTTCTCTCCTTTCATTCTCTCTGTTCTCTCCTTTCATTCTCTCCTTTCATTCTCTCTGTCCTCTCCTTTCATTCTCTCTGTTCTCTCCTTTCATTCTCTCTGTTCTCTCCTTTCATTCTCTCTGTTCTCTCCTTTCATTCTCTCCTTTCATTCTCTCTGTTCTCTCCTTTCATTCTCTCTGTTCTCTCCTTTCATTCTCTCCTTTCATTCTCTCCTTTCATTCTCTCTGTCCTCTCCTTTCATTCTCTCTGTTCTCTCCTTTCATTCTCTCTGTTCTCTCCTTTCATTCTCTCCTTTCATTCTCTCTGTTCTCTCCTTTCATTCTCTCCTTTCATTCTCTCTGTCCTCTCCTTTCATTCTCTCTGTTCTCTCCTTTCATTCTCTCTGTTCTCTCCTTTCATTCTCTCTGTTCTCTCCTTTCATTCTCTCCTTTCATTCTCTCCTTTCATTCTCTCTGTTCTCTCCTTTCATTCTCTCTGTTCTCTCCTTTCATTCTCCCTGTCCTCTCCTTTCATTCTCTCTGTTCTCTCCTTTCATTCTCTCCTTTCATTCTCTCTGTTCTCTCCTTTCATTCTCTCTGTTCTCTCCTTTCATTCTCTCTGTCCTCTCCTTTCATTCTCTCCTTTCATTCTCTCTGTCCTCTCCTTTCATTCTCTGTCCTCTCCTTTTATGCTCCTCAGCCATCCATCTATATGCTGACACCGCCACTGTGTGGCAGATCTCTATAATTCAACATCTATCTACTCTCCCTCTTTGTACTCAACCCTCCCCCCCTCTCTTTCTCCTCTCGTCTTCCAGGTGAGATGTACCTGGAGACCCAGGGAATAGACTACAGCACTGGGGGTTTCTGACCTTTAACCCCTCTCTCTCTCTCTTCCAGGGGAGGTGTACCTGGAGACCCAGGGAATAGACTACAGCACTGGGGGTTTCTGACCTTTAACCCCTCTCTCTCTCTGTCTTCCAGGGGAGGTTTACCTGGAGACCCAGGGAATAGACTACAGCACCTGGGGTTTCTGACCTTTAACCCCTCTCTCTATCTCTCTCTCAGCATTCCAGGGGAGGTGTACCTGGAGACCCAGGGAATAGACTACAGCACCTGGGGTTTCTGGCAGAACCATGTAGCTCTGTCTGGGATCATTACGGTGTGTATGGTCTTGGCCTACATACAGCTCAGGCGAATCAACCGCTGGAAGTGACACAGGCCGGAAGAATAGAATCATAGAATCAACAGGGACTGTGAGGAGACACACATCACAAGAATAGAATCAGAACTACACCTTCCGGAACAACAGGGGCTGTGAGGAGACACACATCACAAGAATAGAATCATAGAATCAGAACTACACCTTCTGGAACAACAGGGACTGTGAGGAGACACACATCACAAGAATAGAATCATAGAATCAGAACTACACCTTCTGGAACAACAGGGACTGTGAGGAGACACACATCACAAGAATAGAATCAGAACTACACCTTCTGGAACAACAGGGACTGTGAGGAGACACACATCACAAGAATAGAATCAGAACTACACCTTCCGGAACAACAGGGACTGTGAGGAGACACACATCACAAGAATAGAATCATAGAATCAGAACTACACCTTCCGGAACAACAGGGACTGTGAGGAGACACACATCACAAGAATAGAATCATAGAATCAGAACTACACCTTCTGGAACAACAGGGGCTGTGAGGAGACACACACACTCTCCACTCCAGTTCATTGTAATATGGTTGTATGGTACGTTTTGTGTTGTAGAAATGTAGTGGTGTAGTTATGTTATGATGTTATTTGATGCCTTAATACAGTCTAAGTCCTGTCTGTGTCGGGGGAAGGGGTTCTACTGAACGTTATGGAATTGTTTTAAGAATGTCAAACCAAGGATCTTCTTGTTTTTTGGTGCCTTAATGCAGTCTACGTCCTGTCTGTGCCGGGGGGAGGGGTTCTACTGAGCGATATGGAATTGTTTTAAGAAGGTCAAACCAAGGATCTTCTTATTTTTTGGTGCCTTAATGCAGTCTAAGTCCTGTCTGTGCCGGGGGGAGGGGTTCTACTGAACGATATGGAATTGTTTTAAGAATGTCAAACCAAGGATCTTCTTGTTATTTGATTTAGAGTTTTAAGACTCCTCGAGGTATCAACAAATATATATAAAACAAATATTTGATGAACATTTGTATTTGTCCTTACTGCTAATAGCCCATAGAAACACATTGAATAACAGATAGTCCTTACTGCTATTAGCCCATAGAAACACATTGAATAACAGATAGTCCTTACTGCTATTAGCCCATAGAAACACATTGAATAACAGACCTTACTGCTATTAGCCCATAGAAACACATTGAATAACAGATAGTCCTTACTGTTATTAGCCCATAGAAACACATTGAATAGCAGATAGTCCTTACTGCTATTAGCCCATAGAAACACATTGAATAACAGACCTTACTGCTATTAGCCCATAGAAACACATTGAATAACAGTCCTTACTGCTATTAGCCCATAGAAACACATTGAATAACAGATTGTACTTACTGCTATTAGCCAATAGAAACACATTGAATAACAGATAGTCCTTACTGCTATTAGCCCATAGAAACACATTGAATAACAGATTGTACTTACTGCTATTAGCCCATAGAAACACATTGAATAGCAGATAGTCCTTACTGCTATTAGCCCATAGAAACACATTGAATAACAGTCCTTACTGCTATTAGCCCATAGAAACACATTGAATAACAGATAGTCCTTACTGCTATTAGCCCATAGAAACACATTGAATAGCAGATAGTCCTTACTGCTATTAGCCCATAGAAACACATTGAATAACAGTCCTTACTGCTATTAGCCCATAGAAACACATTGAATAACAGATAGTCCTTACTGCTATTAGCCCATAGAAACACATTGAATAACAGTCCTTACTGCTATTAGCCCAGAGAAACACATTGAATAACAGACAGTCCTTACTGCTATTAGCCCATAGAAAAGCCGATAGATCCCCAAACAAAATGTGAAGGAAGTTTGTTCTGAAGTGTCTGTCCGATATCTGAGAGATAAAATAAAGATCAGGAAACGTTTGTATTTTCTTTAACAGGTATTTAACCCCTCGTTAGTGTGTAGCCCAAACTGTTCAGACGGACAGATGGGCTGTACCGACGACCACAGACGAGTCCCAAACCAGACGGACACAGACGAGTCCCAAACCAGACGGACAGATGGGCTGAACCGACGACCACAGACGAGTCCCAAACCCTCTCGTTGGGGTCGTAGAGCAAACCGGAGAACACCGTTCGTCTGTTTTCCCATAATAGTTTTGAAGGCCAAACCGTCACCGTCTGTTCGTCTTTTTCCCATAATAGTTTTGAAGGCCAAACCGGAGATCCCGTTCTGTTCTGTTCGTGAGAGATCTCTGTCTTTCCCATAATAGTTTTGAAGGCCAAACCGGAGATCCCCGTTCTGTTCGTGAGAGTCTCGTCTCATCCCATAATAGTTTTGAAGGCCGTTTCGGACGCCTACAGACAAACTTTGTGAGCAGACCGGTTTTCAGGATGCCTCGTGGCCTTCTGACAAACACCATTCTAGCTCTGTTAACCTTTCACCTTTAGATGAGGAAGTGTGACATCCAATGCAGAAAAAAACGGATATCTCTAGTTTAAACTGACAGATTCTTATAGGGATTTGTGTGTTAAGCTAATTCGATTTCATTGACTCTAGGGATTATTTTCACGTCCGGATGAAAAGTGTGCCCAAAGTAAACTGCCTGCTACTCGGGCCCAGAAGCTAGGATTTGCGTATTATTAGTATATTCGGATAGCAAACACTCTGACGTTTCTAAAACTGTTTGAATGATGTCTGTGAGTATATCAGCACTTATTTTGTAGGCAAAACCCCGACGACAAACCAACCAGGAAAAGAATTGAGGTCACTCTCTTTTCAATGGATTTTCTATGGGGATCTAGATTACTAAGGAAACTTGCTTGCGGTTCCTATCGCTTCCACGAGATGTCAACAGTCTTCAGAAATTGGTTTTATGTTTTTCCTTTGAGAAATGAAGAAGTCGGGCTGTTCAGAACGAGGGTCGAGTCTAGTGTTCTGTTGTGGTTAGGGCGCGCGACCTGAAAGCTCGCTCCACTTTGTTTTTTATCCGCTACTGAACACAGTTTATCCCGTTTTAAATTTTCTTGATTATTTACGTTTTAAAATACCTAAAGTTGAATTAGGAAAGTTGTTTGGACAGCGTTTACAGGTAACTTATTAGATATTTTGTAGTCATGCTGGGCGAGTTGGAACCAGTGTTTTTTTTAATCAAACGACGGGATTAATCGAACAAAAGGATCATTTGTGATGTTTATGGGACATATTGGAGTGCCAACAGAAGAAGCAAAGGTAAGGCACAAATTATATCGTTATTTCATTATATCATTATTGTCATGTGTTTGTTTGATGGGGTGCTACCTTGGCAGGAACTAATGGGATCCATAATAAACCCCAGGAAGAGTAGCTGCTGCCTTGGCAGGAACTAATGGGGATCCATAATAAACCCCAGGAAGAGTAGCTGCTGCCTTGGCAACAGGAACTAATGGGGATCCATAATAAACCCCAGGAAGAGTAGCTGCTGCCTTGGCAGGAACTAATGGGGATCCATAATAAACCCCAGGAAGAGTAGCTGCTGCCTTGGCAGGAACTAATGTGGACCTAAAATAAACCCCAGGAAGAGTAGCTGCTGCCTTGGCAACAGGAACTAATGGGGATCCATAATAAACCCCAGGAAGAGTAGCTGCTGCCTTGGCAACAGGAACTAATGGGGATCCATAATAAACCCCAGGAAGAGTAGCTGCTGCCTTGGCAACAGGAACTAATGGGGATCCATAATAAACCCCAGGAAGAGTAGCAGCTGCCTTGGCAGGGACTAATGGGGATCCATAATAAACCCCAGGAAGAGTAGCTGCTGCCTTGACAGGACCTAATGGGGATCCATAATAAACCCCAGGAAGAGTAGCTGCTGCCTTGACAGGACCTAATGGGGATCCATAATAAACCCCAGGAAGAGTAGCTGCTGCCTTGACAGGACCTAATGGGGATCCATAATAAACCACAGGAAGAGTCAATCACCACCTTCCGGAGACACCTGAAACCCCACCTCTTTAAGGAATACCTAGGATAGGATAAGTATTCCCTCTCCCCCCCCCCCCTTTAAGATTTAGATGCACTATTGTAAAGTGACTGTTCCACTGGATGTCATAAGGTGAATGCACAAATTTGTAAGTCGCTCTGGATAAGAGCGTCTGCTAAATGACTTAAATGTAATGTAATATAAAAGAGTAGCTGCTGCCTTAGCAGGAACTAATGGGGATCCATAATAAACCCCAGGAAGAGTAGCTGCTGCCTTGGCAGGAACTAATGGGGATCCATAATAAACCCCAGGAAGAGTAGCTGCTGCCTTGGCAGGAACTAATGGGGATCCATAGTAAACCCCAGGAAGAGTAGCTGCTGCCTTGACAGGAACTAATGGGGATCCATAATAAACCCCAGGAAGAGTAGCTGCTGCCTTGGCAGGAACTAATGTGGACCTATATTAAACCCCAGGAAGAGTAGCTGCTGCCTTGGCAACAGGAACTAATGGGGATCCATAATAAACCCCAGGAAGAGTAGCTGCTGCCTTGGCAACAGGAACTAATGGGGATCCATAATAAACCCCAGGAAGAGTAGCTGCTGCCTTGGCAACAGGAACTAATGGGGATCCATAATAAACCCCAGGAAGAGTAGCAGCTGCCTTGGCAGGGACTAATGGGGATCCATAATAAACCCCAGGAAGAGTAGCTGCTGCCTTGACAGGACCTAATGGGGATCCATAATAAACCCCAGGAAGAGTAGCTGCTGCCTTGACAGGACCTAATGGGGATCCATAATAAACCCCAGGAAGAGTAGCTGCTGCCTTGGCAGGGACTAATGGGGATCCATAGTAAACCCCAGGAAGAGTCAATCACCACCTTCCGGAGACACCTGAAACCCCACCTCTTTAAGGAATACCTAGGATAGGATAAGTATTCCCTCTCCCCCCCCCCTTTAAAATTTAGATGCACTATTGTAAAGTGACTGTTCCACTGGATGTCATAAGGTGAATGCACCAATTTGTAAGTCGCTCTGGATAAGAGCGTCTGCTAAATGACTTAAATGTAATGTAATGTAAAAGAGTAGCTGTTGCCTTAGCAGGAACTAATGGGGATCCATAATAAACCCCAGGAAGAGTAGCTGCTGCCTTGGCAGGAACTAATGAGGATCCATAATAAACCCCAGGAAGAGTAGCTGCTGCCTTGGCAGGAACTAATGGGGATCCATAGTAAACACCAGGAAGAGTAGCTGCTGCCTTGACAGGAACTAATGGGGATCCATAATAAACCCCAGGAAGAGTAGCTGCTGCCTTGGCAGGAACTAATGGGGATTCATAATAAACCCCAGGAAGAGTAGCTGCTGCCTTGACAGGAACTAATGGGGATCCATAATAAACCCCAGGAAGAGTAGCTGCTGCCTTGGCAGGAACTAATGGGGATCCATAATAAACCCCAGGAAGAGTAGCTGCTGCCTTGGCAGGAACTAATGGGGATCCATAATAAACCCCAGGAAGAGTAGCTGCTGCCTTGGCAACAGGAACTAATGGGGATCCATAATAAACCCCAGGAAGAGTAGCAGCTGCCTTGGCAGGGACTAATGGGGATCCATAATAAACCCCAGGAAGAGTAGCTGCTGCCTTGGCAGGAACTAATGGGGATCCATAATAAACCCCAGGAAGAGTAGCTGCTGCCTTGGCAGGAACTAATGGGGATCCATAATAAACCCCAGGAAGAGTAGCTGCTGCCTTGGCAGGAACTAATGGGGATCCATAATAAACCCCAGGAAGAGTAGCTGCTGCCTTGGCAACAGGAACTAATGGGGACCTATAATAAACCCCCGGAAGAGTAGCTGCTGCCTTGGCAACAGGAACTGATGGGGATCCATAATAAACCCCAGGAAGAGTAGAAGCTGCCTTGGCAACAGTAACTAATGGGGATCCATAATAAACCCCAGGAAGAGTAGCTGCTGCCTTGGCAGGGACTAATGGGGATCAATAATAAACCCCAGGAAGAGTAGCTGCTGCATTGGCAGGGACTAATGGGGATCCATAATAAACCCCAGGAAGAGTAGCAGCTGCCTTGGCAACAGGAACTAATGGGGATCAATAATAAACCCCAGGAAGAGTAGCAGCTGCCTTGGCAGGGACTAATGGGGATCAATAATAAACCCCAGGAAGAGTAGCAGCTGCCTTGGCAACAGGAACTAATGGGGATCCATGTGGAGTATCTCTCTCCAGGTCATCATCTGTTGTTTAATTCATTCCAGGTGACTACCTCATGAAGCTGGTTGAGAGAAGGCCAAGAGTGTGCAATGCTGTCATCAAGGCAAAGGGTGGCTACTTTGAAGAATCTTTACATGATTCCATATGTGTTATTTCATAGTTGTGATGACTTCACTAGTATTTTACAATGTAGAAAATATTTAAAAATAAAGAAAAATCATTCAATGAGTAGGTGTTCATTGGTACTCTTTAATAATTAATCATTTTGAAAAGTTATTCCAGATAACACACAGATCAACTGGGACATGTTAAAAAAGCTGATTTATTTATTATTTATTAAGTCTTCACAGAACACGTTGAAAAAGAAAGACATTGTTTAAAAGGTAACATCACAGATTAGGCAACAGGCGGTGCTGTAGAGACGAGACGATATAAACCCTGCCTAAAACACCAACAGGCGGTGCTATAGAGACTAGACGATATAAACCCTGCGTCAGACACCAACAGGTGGTGCTATAGAGACTAGACGATATAAACCCTGCGTCAGACACCAACAGGTGGTGCTATAGAGACTAGACTATATAAACCCTGCGTCAGTCTCCCTCCCCTATATAGTGCACGAAACCCTGTGTCAAACATGCTAATCTCCCCTATATAGTACACTAAGCCCTGCTACAGTCTCCCCTATATAGTGCACTAAGCCCTGCTAGTCTCCCCTATATAGTACACTAAGCCCTGCTACAGTCTCCCCTATATAGTGCACTAAGCCCTGCTACAGTCTCCCCTATATAGTGCACTAAGCCCTGTGTCAGATATGCTACAGTCTCCCCTATATAGTGCACTAAGCCCTGCTACAGTCTCCCCTATGTAGTGCACTAAGCCCTGTGTCAGACGTGCTACAGTCTCCCCTATATAGTGCACTAAGCCCTGTGTCAGATATGCTACAGTCTCCCCTATATAGTGCACTAAGCCCTGTGTCAGATATGCTACAGTCTCCCCTATATAGTGCACTAAGCCCTGCTACAGTCTCCCCTATATAGTGGACTAAGCCCTGCTAGTCTCTCCTATATAGTGCACTAAGCCCTGCTACAGTCTCCCCTATGTAGTGCACTAAGCCCTGTGTCAGACGTGTTACAGTCTCCCCTATATAGTGCACTAAGCCCTGCAGATATGCTACAGTCTCCCCTATATAGTGCACTAAGCCCTGTGTCAGATATGCTACAGTCTCCCCTATATAGTGCATTAAACCCTGCGTCAGTCTCCCCTATATAGTGCACTAAGCCCTGTGTCAGTCTCCCCTGTATAGTGCACTAAGCCCTGCTACAGTCTCCCCTATATAGTGCACTAAGCCCTGCTACAGTCTCCCCTATATAGTGCACTAAGCCCTGCTACAGTCTCCCCTGTATAGTGCACTAAGTCCTGCTACAGTCTCCCCTATATAGTGCACTAAGCCCTGCTACAGTCTCCCCTATATAGTGCACTAAGCCCTGCTACAGTCTCCCCTATATAGTGCACTAAGCCCTGCTACAGTCTCCCCTATATAGTGCACAAAGCCCTGCTGTCTCCCTAGACGTGCACTAAGCCCTGCTAGTCTCCCCTATATAGTGCACTAAGCCCTGCTACAGTCTCCCCTATATAGTGCACTAAGCCCTGCTACAGTCTCCCCTATATAGTGCACTAAGCCCTGCTACAGTCTCCCCTATATAGTGCACTAAGCCCTGCTACAGTCTCCCCTATATAGTGCACTAAGCCCTGCTAGTCTCCCCTATATAGTGCACTAAGCCCTGCTAGTCTCCCCTATATAGTGCACTAAGCCCTGCTACAGTCTCCCCTGTATAGTGCACTAAGCCCTGCTACAGTCTCCCCTATATAGTGCACTAAGCCCTGCTACAGTCTCCCCTATATAGTGCACTAAGCCCTGCTAGTCTCTCCTATATAGTGCACTAAGCCCTGCTAGTCTCCCCTATATAGTGCACTAAGCCCTGCTAGTCTCCCCTATATAGTGCACTAAACGCTGCTACAGTCTCCCCTATATAGTGCACTAAGCCCTGCTACAGTCTCCCCTATATAGTGCACTAAACCCTGCTACAGTCTCCCCTATATAGTGCACTAAACGCTGCTAGTCTCCCCTATATAGTGCACTAAGCCCTGCTACAGTCTCCCCTATATAGTGCACTAAACACTGCTAGTCTCCCCTATATAGTGCACTAAGCCCTGCTAGTCTCCCCTATATAGTGCACTAAGCCCTGCTAGTCTCCCCCCTATATAGTGCACTAAGCCCTGCCAGTCTCCCCTATATAGTGCACTAAACGGGCTACAGTCTCCCTATATAGTGCATCCCAGCAACAGCCTGGAGGTGACAGGAGCCCTGTGTCAGTGCTACAGTCTCCCTATGTAGTGCACTAAGCCCTGGAGTCTCCCCGGAGTGCACGGAGCCCCGAGTCTCCCTAGGTAGTGCAACAGACAGCATCCCAGCTAGTCTCCCTGGTAGTGCAGGAAGGCAGTCTCCCCTAGGTAGTGCACCTGCTAGTCTCCCCTAGGTAGTGCACTGAAGCCCCGCTAGTCTCCCCTAGGTAGTGGAGCTGAGACGGAGTCTCCCTAGGTAGTGCACGAGAGCCCCAGCTAGTCTCCCCTAGGTAGTGCACGAAGCCCCGCTAGTCTCCCCTAGGTAGTGCACGAAGCCCCGCTAGTCTCCCCCTAGGTAGTGCACGAAGCCCCGCTAGTCTCCCCTAGGTAGTGCACGAAGCCCCGCTAGTCTCCCTAGGTAGTGCACGGAGCTGCTAGTCTCCCCTAGGTAGTGGACTGAGCCCCGCTAGTCTCCCTAGGTAGTGGAGCTGAGTCTCCCCAGGGGTGGAAGCCCCGCTAGTCTCCCCCAGGTAGTGGAAGCCCTGCTAGTCTCCCCCAGGTAGTGGAAGCCCTGCTAGTCTCCCCCAGGTAGTGCACAGCCCTGCTAGTCTCCCCCAGGTAGTGCACGAAGCCCTGCTAGTTTCCCCCATGTAGTGCACGAAGCCCTGCTAGTCTCCCCATGTAGTGCACGAAGCCCTGCTAGTCTCCCCATGTAGTGCACGAAGCCCTGCTAGGTCTCCCCTATGTAGTGCACTAAGCCCTGTGTCAGACGTGCTAGTCTCCCCTATGTAGTGCACTAAGCCCTGCTACAGTCTCCCCTATATAGTGCACTAAGCCCTGCTACAGTCTCCCCTATATAGTGCACTAAGCCCTGCTACGGTCTCCCCTATATAGTGCACTAAGCCCTGCTGAGTCTCCCTATATAGTGCACTAAGCCCTGGAGTCTCCCCTATATAGTGCACTGCCCTGCTACAGTGTCCCCTATATAGGACTGCCCTGTGTCTCCCCTATAGTGCACTAAGCCCTGCTACAGTCTCCCTAGGCACTAAGCCCTGCTGTCTCCCTAGATAGTGCACAAAGCCCTGTGTCAGACGTGCTACAGTCTCCCCTATATAGTGCACAAAGCCCTGCTACAGTCTCCCCATAGAGTGCACTAAGCCCTGCTACAGTCTCCCTATATAGTGCACTAGAACGCTGCTAGTCTGGATGTAGTGCACTAAATGGAGTGTGTCTCCCCTATATAGTGAGTAAGCCCTGCTACAGTCTCCCCTATGTAGTGCACGAGCCCTGTGTCAGACCTGGAGTGTCCCTGTATAGTGCACTACTTTTGTCAGAGCCAGGCCCTATGGTCCTACTCCTATGGGGCCTAGTGGAAAGTTGTGCACTGATAGGGAGTGGGGCTCCGTTTGGGATGCACACATTATACACACACACACACTGGTATCAGGCGTGACCGGGGTACCCTGATGGGGGGGTCAGGGAGGAGGGTTCAGAGCTCATGGGGCAACAGCTCTTCCTGTGGATGTGAAGGAGCGACAGCGAGAGACAGGTGTGATGGGCATCCTTGAACCTCTTGACAACAAACGGGATCAGACAGCATCCCAGCAACAGCCTGGAGGGACAGGAGAGGACAGTCAGTATACCTGCTACTGCTGGGGGGTGGAGCTGAGACGGAGGGGTGGAGCTGAGACGGAGGGGGTGGAGCTGAGACGGAGGGGTGGAGCTGAGACGGAGGGGGTGTGTAACAGACAGCATCCCAGCAACAGCCTGAGGGACAGGAGAGGACAGTCAGATACCTGCTACTGCTGGGGGGGCTGAGACGGAGGGGGTGGAGCTGAGACGGAGGGGTGTGTAACAGACAGCATCCCAGCAACAGCCTGGAGGGACAGGAGAGGACAGTCAGTATACCTGCTACTGCTGGGGGTGGAGCTGAGACTCTGCTGAGACGGAGTGGGTGGAGCTGAGACGGAGGGGGTGGAGCTGAGACGGAGGGTGTGTAACAGACAGCATCCCAGCAACAGCCTGGAGGGACAGGAGAGGACAGTCAGTATACCTGCTACTGCTGGGGGGTGGAGCTGAGACGGAGGGGGTGGAGCTGAGACGGAGGGGTGTGTAACAGACAGCATCCCAGCAACAGCCTGGAGGGACAGGAGAGGACAGTCAGTATACCTGCTACTGCTGGGGGGTGGTGTCTGAGACGGAGGGGGTGGAGCTGAGACGGAGGGGGTGGAGCTGAGACGGAGGGGGTGTGTAACAGACAGCATCCCAGCAACAGCCTGGAGGGACTGGAGTGTCCAGTCAGTATACCTGCTAGTGCTGGGGGTCATTAGCTGAGACGGAGGGTCCAGCATGAGACGGAGGGGGTGGAGCTGAGAGGCTGTGTGTCCAGACAGCATCCCAGCAACAGCCTGGAGGGACAGGAGAGGACAGTCAGTATACCTACAGCTCTGAAGGGGGTGGAGCTGAGACTGAGGGGTGGAGCTGAGACAGGGGTGGAGCTGAACGGAGGGGGTGTGTCCATCATTATCCCAGCAACAGCCTGGAGGCTGGAGAGGACAGTCATTATACCTGCTCTGCTGGGGGGTGGAGCTGAGACGGAGGGGGTGGAGCTGAGACAGTGGGTGGAGCTGAGAGGACGGTGGGGGTCCATCATTATACGGACGGAGGGGGTGGAGCTGAGAGGACGGAGGGGGTGGAGCTCCGGACGGAGGGGGTGGAGCTGAGACGGACGGAGGGGGTGGAGCTGAGACGGACGGAGGGTGGAGCTGAGACGGACAGTCTGGGCTGGAGCTGATACGGACGGAGTGGGTATCAGCTGAGACGGAGGGGTGGAGCTGAGAGGACGGGGTGGAGCTGAGACCATCATTATACTGAGACGGAGGGGTGGAGCTGAGATGGAGTGTCTGAGTGTGTGTGACAGTCATTATACAGATGGAGGCTGTGTGTGTGATCATTATACTACAGATGGAGGCTGTGTGTGTGAGTGTGTCATTAACTACAGTCTGAAGTGTGTGTGTGTCCATCATTATACTACAGTCTGAACAGATGGAGTGTGTGTGTGTAACAGATGGAGTGTGTGTGTAACAGTCTGGAGGCTGTGTCTCCATCCACAGAGGATGAACACCAGGCACATGGTCCAGAGAAGGTTCCAGATGGAGTGTGTGTGTGTAACAGATGGATGTATACTACAGTCTGAAGATGGAGTGTGTGTGTGAGTGTGTGTAACAGATGGAGTTATACTACAGTCTAGAGTGTGTGTGTGTGAGTGTGTGTAACAGATAGGCTGTGTGTGTGAGTGTGTAACAGATGGAGTGTGTGTGTGTCTCCTCACCCACAGAGGATGAACACCAGGCACATGGTCCAGGAGAAGGTTCCAGAGTGGTGAGTGACATCACTCATCACCTGGTTCTGACAGGAAGGACATCTGATGAGGCTGGAGAATCACATCAGCTCTGTCTCATAGTGCTGGACAAACCTCTGCCTGGGGGCCATCACCTGATAGAACGAGGGGGTTAGATAAGGGGTTAGATCCAAACCTCCACCTGAGGAAACGAGGGGGTTAGATAAGGGGTTAGATCCAAACCTCTGTCTGGGGGGCTAGCACCACCTGATAGAACAAGGGGGTTAGATAAGGGGTTAGATCCAAGCATTATACCTGAGGGAACGAGGGGTTAGATAAGGGTTAGATCCAAGCCTCTGTCTGGGGGGAGGCTAGCACCACCTGAGAGAACAAGGGGGTAAAATAAGGGGTTAGAGAACTAGGGATTAGATTATTAGATGATGTCCATCATTATACTACAGTATGAAGGCTGTGTGTCCATCATTATACTACAGTCTGAAGGCTGTGTGTCCATCATTATACTACAGTCTGAAGGCTGTGTGTGTCCATCATTATACTACAGTCTGAAGGCTGTGTGTCCATCATTATACTACAGTCTGAAGGCTGTGTGTCCATCATTATACTACAGTCTGAAGGCTGTGTGTCCATCATTATACTACAGTCTGAAGGCTGTGTGTGTGTCCATCATTATACTACAGTCTGAAGGCTGTGTGTCCATCATTATACTACAGTCTGAAGGCTGTGTGTGTGTCCATCATTATACTACAGTCTGAAGGCTGTGTGTCCATCATTATACTACAGTCTGAAGGCTGTGTGTCCATCATTATACTAGTCTGAAGGCTGTGTGTGTGTCCATCATTATACTACAGTCTGAAGGCTGTGTGTCCATCATTATACTACAGTCTGAAGGCTGTGTGTCCATCATTATACTACAGTCTGAAGGCTGTGTGTGTGTCCATCATTATACTACAGTCTGAAGGCTGTGTGTCCATCATTATACTACAGTCTGAAGGCTGTGTGTGTGTGTCCATCATTATACTACAGTCTGAAGGCTGTGTGTGTGTCCATCATTATACTACAGTCTGAAGGCTGTGTGTGTCCATCATTATACTACAGTCTGAAGGCTGTGTGTGTGTGTCCATCATTATACTACAGTCTGAAGGCTGTGTGTGTGTCCATCATTATACTACAGTCTGAAGGCTGTGTGTGTGTCCATCATTATACTACAGTCTGAAGGCTGTGTGTGTGTGTCCATCATTATACTACAGTCTGAAGGCTGTGTGTGTGTCCATCATTATACTACAGTCTGAAGGCTGTGTGTGTGTCCATCATTATACTACAGTCTGAAGGCTGTGTGTCCATCATTATACTACAGTCTGAAGGCTGTGTGTCCATCATTATACTACAGTCTGAAGGCTGTGTGTCCATCATTATACTACAGTCTGAAGGCTGTGTGTCCATCATTATACTACAGTCTGAAGGCTGTGTGTCCATCATTATACTACAGTCTGAAGGCTGTGTGTCCATCATTATACTACAGTCTGAAGGCTGTGTGTCCATCATTATACTACAGTCTGAAGGCTGTGTGTGTGTCCATCATTATACTACAGTCTGAAGGCTGTGTGTCCATCATTATACTACAGTCTGAAGGCTGTGTGTGTGTCCATCATTATACTACAGTCTGAAGTCTGTGTGTCCATCATTATACTACAGTCTGAAGGCTGTGTGTCCATCATTATACTACAGTCTGAAGGCTGTGTGTCCATCATTATACTACAGTCTGAAGGCTGTGTGTCCATCATTATACTACAGTCTGAAGGCTGTGTGTGTGTCCATCATTATACTACAGTCTGAAGGCTGTGTGTCCATCATTATACTACAGTCTGAAGGCTGTGTGTCCATCATTATACTACAGTCTGAAGGCTGTGTGTGTCCATCATTATACTACAGTGTGTCCATCATTATACTACAGTCTGAAGGCTGTGTGTGTGTCCATCATTATACTACAGTCTGAAGGCTGTGTGTGTGTCCATCATTATACTACAGTCTGAAGGCTGTGTGTGTCTGAAGGCTGTGTGTCCATCATTATACTACAGTCTGAAGGCTGTGTGTCCATCATTATACTACAGTCTGAAGGCTGTGTGTCCATCATTATACTACAGTCTGAAGGCTGTGTGTGTGTCCATCATTATACTACAGTCTGAAGGCTGTGTGTCCATCATTATACTACAGTCTGAAGGCTGTGTGTCCATCATTATACTACAGTCTGAAGGCTGTGTGTCCATCATTATACTACAGTCTGAAGGCTGTGTGTCCATCATTATACTACAGTCTGAAGGCTGTGTGTGTCCATCATTATACTACAGTCTGAAGGCTGTGTGTCCATCATTATACTACAGTCTGAAGGCTGTGTGTCCATCATTATACTACAGTCTGAAGGCTGTGTGTCCATCATTATACTACAGTCTGAAGGCTGTGTGTCCATCATTATACTACAGTCTGAAGGCTGTGTGTGTGTCCATCATTATACTACAGTCTGAAGGCTGTGTGTGTGTCCATCATTATACTACAGTCTGAAGGCTGTGTGTGTGTCCATCATTATACTACAGTCTGAAGGCTGTGTGTCCATCATTATACTACAGTCTGAAGGCTGTGTGTCCATCATTATACTACAGTCTGAAGGCTGTGTGTGTGTCCATCATTATACTACAGTCTGAAGGCTGTGTGTGTGTGTCCATCATTATACTACAGTCTGAAGGCTGTGTGTGTGTGTCCATCATTATACTACAGTCTGAAGGCTGTGTGTGTGTGTCCATCATTATACTACAGTCTGAAGGCTGTGTGTCCATCATTATACTACAGTCTGAAGGCTGTGTGTGTGTCCATCATTATACTACAGTCTGAAGGCTGTGTGTGTGTGTGTCCATCATTATACTACAGTCTGAAGGCTGTGTGTCCATCATTATACTACAGTCTGAAGGCTGTGTGTCCATCATTATACTACAGTCTGAAGGCTGTGTGTCCATCATTATACTACAGTCTGAAGGCTGTGTGTGTGTCCATCATTATACTACAGTCTGAAGGCTGTGTGTGTGTCCATCATTATACTACAGTCTGAAGGCTGTGTGTCCATCATTATACTACAGTCTGAAGGCTGTGTGTGTGTCCATCATTATACTACAGTCTGAAGGCTGTGTGTGTGTCCATCATTATACTACAGTCTGAAGGCTGTGTGTGTGTCCATCATTATACTACAGTCTGAAGGCTGTGTGTGTGTCCATCATTATACTACAGTCTGAAGGCTGTGTGTGTGTCCATCATTATACTACAGTCTGAAGGCTGTGTGTGTGTCCATCATTATACTACAGTCTGAAGGCTGTGTGTGTGTCCATCATTATACTACAGTCTGAAGGCTGTGTGTCCATCATTATACTACAGTCTGAAGGCTGTGTGTCCATCATTATACTACAGTCTGAAGGCTGTGTGTGTGTCCATCATTATACTACAGTCTGAAGGCTGTGTGTCCATCATTATACTACAGTCTGAAGGCTGTGTGTGTGTCCATCATTATACTACAGTCTGAAGGCTGTGTGTGTGTCCATCATTATACTACAGTCTGAAGGCTGTGTGTGTGTCCATCATTATACTACAGTCTGAAGGCTGTGTGTGTGTCCATCATTATACTACAGTCTGAAGGCTGTGTGTGTGTCCATCATTATACTACAGTCTGAAGGCTGTGTGTCCATCATTATACTACAGTCTGAAGGCTGTGTGTGTGTCCATCATTATACTACAGTCTGAAGGCTGTGTGTGTGTCCATCATTATACTACAGTCTGAAGGCTGTGTGTCCATCATTATACTACAGTCTGAAGGCTGTGTGTCCATCATTATACTACAGTCTGAAGGCTGTGTGTGTGTCCATCATTATACTACAGTCTGAAGGCTGTGTGTGTGTCCATCATTATACTACAGTCTGAAGGCTGTGTGTGTCTGTGTGTGTGTGTCCATCATTATACTACAGTCTGAAGGCTGTGTGTGTGTCCATCATTATACTACAGTCTGAAGGCTGTGTGTGTGTGTGTCCATCATTATACTACAGTCTGAAGGCTGTGTGTGTGTCCATCATTATACTACAGTCTGAAGGCTGTGTGTGTGTCCATCATTATACTACAGTCTGAAGGCTGTGTGTGTGTCCATCATTATACTACAGTCTGAAGGCTGTGTGTGTGTCCATCATTATACTACAGTCTGAAGGCTGTGTGTGTGTGTCCATCATTATACTACAGTCTGAAGGCTGTGTGTGTGTCCATCATTATACTACAGTCTGAAGGCTGTGTGTGTGTCCATCATTATACTACAGTCTGAAGGCTGTGTGTGTGTCCATCATTATACTACAGTCTGAAGGCTGTGTGTGTGTCCATCATTATACTACAGTCTGAAGGCTGTGTGTGTGTCCATCATTATACTACAGTCTGAAGGCTGTGTGTGTGTCCATCATTATACTACAGTCTGAAGGCTGTGTGTGTGTCCATCATTATACTACAGTCTGAAGGCTGTGTGTGTGTCCATCATTATACTACAGTCTGAAGGCTGTGTGTGTCCATCATTATACTACAGTCTGAAGGCTGTGTGTCCATCATTATACTACAGTCTGAAGGCTGTGTGTCCATCATTATACTACAGTCTGAAGGCTGTGTGTGTGTCCATCATTATACTACAGTCTGAAGGCTGTGTGTGTGTCCATCATTATACTACAGTCTGAAGGCTGTGTGTGTGTCCATCATTATACTACAGTCTGAAGGCTGTGTGTGTGTCCATCATTATACTACAGTCTGAAGGCTGTGTGTGTGTCCATCATTATACTACAGTCTGAAGGCTGTGTGTGTGTCCATCATTATACTACAGTCTGAAGGCTGTGTGTGTGTCCATCATTATACTACAGTCTGAAGGCTGTGTGTGTGTCCATCATTATACTACAGTCTGAAGGCTGTGTGTGTGTCCATCATTATACTACAGTCTGAAGGCTGTGTGTGTGTCCATCATTATACTACAGTCTGAAGGCTGTGTGTGTGTCCATCATTATACTACAGTCTGAAGGCTGTGTGTGTGTCCATCATTATACTACAGTCTGAAGGCTGTGTGTGTGTCCATCATTATACTACAGTCTGAAGGCTGTGTGTGTGTCCATCATTATACTACAGTCTGAAGGCTGTGTGTGTGTCCATCATTATACTACAGTCTGAAGGCTGTGTGTGTGTCCATCATTATACTACAGTCTGAAGGCTGTGTGTGTGTCCATCATTATACTACAGTCTGAAGGCTGTGTGTGTGTCCATCATTATACTACAGTCTGAAGGCTGTGTGTGTGTCCATCATTATACTACAGTCTGAAGGCTGTGTGTCCATCATTATACTACAGTCTGAAGGCTGTGTGTGTGTCCATCATTATACTACAGTCTGAAGGCTGTGTGTGTGTCCATCATTATACTACAGTCTGAAGGCTGTGTGTGTGTCCATCATTATACTACAGTCTGAAGGCTGTGTGTGTCTGAAGGCTGTGTGTGTGTCCATCATTATACTACAGTCTGAAGGCTGTGTGTGTGTCCATCATTATACTACAGTCTGAAGGCTGTGTGTCCATCATTATACTACAGTCTGAAGGCTGTGTGTGTGTCCATCATTATACTACAGTCTGAAGGCTGTGTGTGTGTCCATCATTATACTACAGTCTGAAGGCTGTGTGTGTGTCCATCATTATACTACAGTCTGAAGGCTGTGTGTGTGTCCATCATTATACTACAGTCTGAAGGCTGTGTGTCCATCATTATACTACAGTCTGAAGGCTGTGTGTGTGTCCATCATTATACTACAGTCTGAAGGCTGTGTGTGTGTCCATCATTATACTACAGTCTGAAGGCTGTGTGTGTGTCCATCATTATACTACAGTCTGAAGGCTGTGTGTGTGTCCATCATTATACTACAGTCTGAAGGCTGTGTGTGTGTCCATCATTATACTACAGTCCATCATTATACTACAGTCTGAAGGCTGTGTGTGTGTCCATCATTATACTACAGTCTGAAGGCTGTGTGTGTGTCCATCATTATACTACAGTCTGAAGGCTGTGTGTGTGTCCATCATTATACTACAGTCTGAAGGCTGTGTGTGTGTCCATCATTATACTACAGTCTGAAGGCTGTGTGTGTGTCCATCATTATACTACAGTCTGAAGGCTGTGTGTGTGTCCATCATTATACTACAGTCTGAAGGCTGTGTGTGTGTCCATCATTATACTACAGTCTGAAGGCTGTGTGTGTGTCCATCATTATACTACAGTCTGAAGGCTGTGTGTGTCCATCATTATACTACAGTCTGAAGGCTGTGTGTCCATCATTATACTACAGTCTGAAGGCTGTGTGTGTGTCCATCATTATACTACAGTCTGAAGGCTGTGTGTGTGTCCATCATTATACTACAGTCTGAAGGCTGTGTGTGTGTCCATCATTATACTACAGTCTGAAGGCTGTGTGTGTGTCCATCATTATACTACAGTCTGAAGGCTGTGTGTCCATCATTATACTACAGTCTGAAGGCTGTGTGTCCATCATTATACTACAGTCTGAAGGCTGTGTGTGTCCATCATTATACTACAGTCTGAAGGCTGTGTGTCCATCATTATACTACAGTCTGAAGGCTGTGTGTCCATCATTATACTACAGTCTGAAGGCTGTGTGTGTGTCCATCATTATACTACAGTCTGAAGGCTTGTGTGTCCATCATTATACTACAGTCTGAAGGCTGTGTGTGTCCATCATTATACTACAGTCTGAAGGCTGTGTGTGTGTCCATCATTATACTACAGTCTGAAGGCTGTGTGTCCATCATTATACTACAGTCTGAAGGCTGTGTGTCCATCATTATACTACAGTCTGAAGGCTGTGTGTGTGTCCATCATTATACTACAGTCTGAAGGCTGTGTGTGTGTCTGAAGGCTGTGTGTCCATCATTATACTACAGTCTGAAGGCTGTGTGTGTGTCCATCATTATACTACAGTCTGAAGGCTGTGTGTGTGTCCATCATTATACTACAGTCTGAAGGCTGTGTGTCCATCATTATACTACAGTCTGAAGGCTGTGTGTGTGTCCATCATTATACTACAGTCTGAGTCTGAAGGCTGTGTGTGTCTGTCCATCATTATACTACAGTCTGAAGGCTGTGTGTGTGTCCATCATTATACTACAGTCTGAAGGCTGTGTGTGTGTCCATCATTATACTACAGTCTGAAGGCTGTGTGTGTGTGTCCATCATTATACTACAGTCTGAAGGCTGTGTGTGTGTCCATCATTATACTACAGTCTGAAGGCTGTGTGTGTGTCCATCATTATACTACAGTCTGAAGGCTGTGTGTGTGTGTCCATCATTATACTACAGTCTGAAGGCTGTGTGTGTGTCCATCATTATACTACAGTCTGAAGGCTGTGTGTCCATCATTATACTACAGTCTGAAGGCTGTGTGTGTGTCCATCATTATACTACAGTCTGAAGGCTGTGTGTCCATCATTATACTACAGTCTGAAGGCTGTGTGTGTGTCCATCATTATACTACAGTCTGAAGGCTGTGTGTGTCCATCATTATACTACAGTCTGAAGGCTGTGTGTCCATCATTATACTACAGTCTGAAGGCTGTGTGTCCATCATTATACTACAGTCTGAAGGCTGTGTGTCCATCATTATACTACAGTCTGAAGGCTGTGTGTGTGTCCATCATTATACTACAGTCTGAAGGCTGTGTGTCCATCATTATACTACAGTCTGAAGGCTGTGTGTCCATCATTATACTACAGTCTGAAGGCTGTGTGTCCATCATTATACTACAGTCTGAAGGCTGTGTGTCCATCATTATACTACAGTCTGAAGGCTGTGTGTCCATCATTATACTACAGTCTGAAGGCTGTGTGTCCATCATTATACTACAGTCTGAAGGCTGTGTGTCCATCATTATACTACAGTCTGAAGGCTGTGTGTGTGTCCATCATTATACTACAGTCTGAAGGCTGTGTGTCCATCATTATACTACAGTCTGAAGGCTGTGTGTCCATCATTATACTACAGTCTGAAGGCTGTGTGTCCATCATTATACTACAGTCTGAAGGCTGTGTGTCCATCATTATACTACAGTCTGAAGGCTGTACAGTGTGTGTGTCCATCATTATACTACAGTCTGAAGGCTGTGTGTCCATCATTATACTACAGTCTGAAGGCTGTGTGTCCATCATTATACTACAGTCTGAAGGCTGTGTGTCCATCATTATACTACAGTCTGAAGGCTGTGTGTCCATCATTATACTACAGTCAGTCTGTGTGTCCATCTGTGTCTGTGTGTGTCCATCATTATACTACAGTCTGAAGGCTGTGTGTGTGTCCATCATTATACTACAGTCTGAAGGCTGTGTGTGTGTCCATCATTATACTACAGTCTGAAGGCTGTGTGTCTGTGTGTGTGTCCATCATTATACTACAGTCTGAAGGCTGTGTGTGTCTGTGTGTGTCCATCATTATACTACAGTCTGAAGGCTGTGTGTGTGTCCATCATTATACTACAGTCTGAAGGCTGTGTGTCCATCATTATACTACAGTCTGAAGGCTGTGTGTGTGTGTCCATCATTATACTACAGTCTGAAGGCTGTGTGTGTGTCCATCATTATACTACAGTCTGAAGGCTGTGTGTGTGTCCATCATTATACTACAGTCTGAAGGCTGTGTGTCCATCATTATACTACAGTCTGAAGGCTGTGTGTGTGTCCATCATTATACTACAGTCTGAAGGCTGTGTGTCCATCATTATACTACAGTCTGAAGGCTGTGTGTCCATCATTATACTACAGTCTGAAGGCTGTGTGTCCATCATTATACTACAGTCTGAAGGCTGTGTGTCCATCATTATACTACAGTCTGAAGGCTGTGTGTCCCATCATTATACTACAGTCTGAAGGCTGTGTGTCCATCATTATACTACAGTCTGAAGGCTGTGTGTCCATCATTATACTACAGTCTGAAGGCTGTGTGTCCATCATTATACTACAGTCTGAAGGCTGTGTGTCCATCATTATACTACAGTCTGAAGGCTGTGTGTCCATCATTATACTACAGTCTGAAGGCTGTGTGTCCATCATTATACTACAGTCTGAAGGCATCCATCATTATACTACAGTCTGAAGGCTGTGTGTCCATCATTATACTACAGTCTGAAGGCTGTGTGTCCATCATTATACTACAGTCTGAAGGCTGTGTGTCCATCATTATACTACAGTCTGAAGGCTGTGTGTCCATCATTATACTACAGTCTGAAGGCTGTGTGTGTGTGTCCATCATTATACTACAGTCTGAAGGCTGTGTGTCCATCATTATACTACAGTCTGAAGGCTGTGTGTCCATCATTATACTACAGTCTGAAGGCTGTGTGTCCATCATTATACTACAGTCTGAAGGCTGTGTGTCCATCATTATACTACAGTCTGAAGGCTGTGTGTCCATCATTATACTACAGTCTGAAGGCTGTGTGTGTGTCCATCATTATACTACAGTCTGAAGGCTGTGTGTGTGTCCATCATTATACTACAGTCTGAAGGCTGTGTGTGTGTGTCCATCATTATACTACAGTCTGAAGGCTGTGTGTCCATCATTATACTACAGTCTGAAGGCTGTGTGTGTGTCCATCATTATACTACAGTCTGAAGGCTGTGTGTGTGTGTCCATCATTATACTACAGTCTGAAGGCTGTGTGTGTGTGTCCATCATTATACTACAGTCTGAAGGCTGTGTGTGTGTGTCCATCATTATACTACAGTCTGAAGGCTGTGTGTCCATCATTATACTACAGTCTGAAGGCTGTGTGTCCATCATTATACTACAGTCTGAAGGCTGTGTGTGTGTCCATCATTATACTACAGTCTGAAGGCTGTGTGTGTGTGTCCATCATTATACTACAGTCTGAAGGCTGTGTGTGTGTGTCCATCATTATACTACAGTCTGAAGGCTGTGTGTCCATCATTATACTACAGTCTGAAGGCTGTGTGTCCATCATTATACTACAGTCTGAAGGCTGTGTGTCCATCATTATACTACAGTCTGAAGGCTGTGTGTCCATCATTATACTACAGTCTGAATTATACTACAGTCTGTGTGTGTGTCCATCATTATACTACAGTCTGAAGGCTGTGTGTCCATCATTATACTACAGTCTGAAGGCTGTGTGTCCATCATTATACTACAGTCTGAAGGCTGTGTGTCCATCATTATACTACAGTCTGAAGGCTGTGTGTCCATCATTATACTACAGTCTGAAGGCTGTGTGTCCATCATTATACTACAGTCTGAAGGCTGTGTGTCCATCATTATACTACAGTCTGAAGGCTGTGTGTCCATCATTATACTACAGTCTGAAGGCTGTGTGTCCATCATTATACTACAGTCTGAAGGCTGTGTGTCTGAAGGCTGTGTGTCCATCATTATACTACAGTCTGAAGGCTGTGTGTCCATCATTATACTACAGTCTGAAGGCTGTGTGTCCATCATTATACTACAGTCTGAAGGCAGTCTGAAGGCTGTGTGTCCATCATTATACTACAGTCTGAAGGCTGTGTGTCCATCATTATACTACAGTCTGAAGGCTGTGTGTCCATCATTATACTACAGTCTGAAGGCTGTGTGTGTGTCCATCATTATACTACAGTCTGAAGGCTGTGTGTGTGTCCATCATTATACTACAGTCTGAAGGCTGTG
>NW_025745037.1:0-2314 GCF_021184085.1 Oncorhynchus gorbuscha
TGATCAAAGATATGATCAAGAGCCTCACATACAGTATATTGTTTGGTCATTGTGCTGCCACAGAATGAATTGTGAGCAAGGCCTCAAAAAAGCTTAATATACCAGAGCTGCAAGAAAAGTTCTATATATTATTGAAACAATGTTGCGATTGTTTGTGAGAATGCCAACAGATGTCTCTCCAGTGGGGGAAAGATTCTATTGGGGAAAGGTTCCTGTGGGGGATTGCCATGGAAGCCAAAATGTGGAGTGAGGTGTGTGTGTGTGTGTGTGTGTGTGTGTGTGTGTGTGTGTGTGTGTGTGTGTGTGTGTGTGTGTGTGTGTGTGTGTGTGTGTGTGTGTGTGTGTGTGTGTGTGTGTGTGTGTGTGTGTGTGTGTGTGTGTGTGTGTGTGTGTGTGTGTGTGTGTGTGTGTGTGTGTGTGTGTGTGTGTGTATTCAAACACACATGCGTGTGGGGGTCTAGGAGAGGAAGTGTGTCCATCTGATAAATGGGCATGTGGCTGAACTCAATTCTATACACTAATTGCAGTCTCACCCATTCATTTCTAATGACCGGTCATTTTTGACCGGGAACACCACATGTGTACAAAAGTTAAATAAAACACCCAAAATTTAATGAAAATCATCCAAATGTATTTTGTGTGTTCAGCTGCCCTGTGTGGACAAAGTCATGGAACCTTATGACAATCAGATAATCAGATAAAATTAACTACATTTTTAGAGAGAAAACTTCAGTACAATTCGACCGGAACACAGCAGGAGGGTTAAAGAAATGTAGCCAATGTATTCAGTACTAAATTTAGCTGACATTAGATAGATAATCCAGAGATTCTAACCTTTGCCTCGATTTGGCAGTCTCGTCCAGATCATCATGGCATTTGTAGTTCATTATGATAGCCACATTAGCAGCTAATTAGCATTTCATTTCTGGGGGGGAAATAAAGCTGAATATATTGATAAAAGTCACCTTGTCTGAGAGATTTACACGGTTATCAAAATGTCATGACAGGGTAAGCTTACACAAAACGCAGCCCTTATTTTAAGTGTTATTTAAATCCCCTGTTGGGAAAATGAATGGTGGAAAAACAATTGGATCCATTTTTTCTTGTTTGACCGCCAGGTGTTATGGCTATTATGACTCATACTGTGGTACTCTGTCATCACAGGAGGTTGGTGGCACCATAATTGGGGAAGACGGGCTCGTGGTAATGGCTGGAGCGGAATCAGTGGAATGGTATCAAACACATCAAACACATGGTTTGATGCCATTCCATTTACTCCGCTCCAGCCATTATTATGAGCCGTCCTCCCCTCAGCAGTCTCCACTGTCATATTCTCTTGATTTTGAAGAATATGATAAATACCTTACAGATCTTAGAACTGTCTTACGTTATCAATATACCATGTGAAAGACCTGTTAATGTTTTGTTGTCATTGGATAATTTGCCACAGAAGAAATAAAGCATTTGATGCTTTAAAATCAGGTCTTATTATCCTGGACAATCTTATTCATTTGCATTTTCATACAGCGATCTTTTCTGGTGTCTTTTATTTGAGAATAATACTTAACCGTTGACCTTTTGGTGTTACCAATGAGGAGTCTAACAACACACACGGTGTGACACACCATATAAGAGCGGGGAATACGAAATAAGAGAAGGGACTCCCATTTACAGTATTTGAAAACTCCAGAAGAAGGGAAGTAATTCTGCACTGGACAGGATTTGAAACACAAATAATAGTGTTTTCAACATTTTCCAGTAGCTTTCCCAATCTCTGGTAAGGTATTGTACAACTCTTGATTAAGTGGTGTTACAACACCATGTCATGTTGCAGAACATTTCAGGATTATGAGTTTTAACAACTAGCAAAGTTAAGGTTTTGTCTCCTTAACATTGGTGGCAGCTCAGTTGCCACTAGTTGTAGTGTTACAAAACACTTTTAACGGTGTATGGCTCACCTACAGTAAATCAAATTTTCAAATCACATCCAATTTTATTTATATTGTCCTTCGTACATCAGCTGATATCTCAAAGTGCTGTACAGAAACCCAGCCTAAAACCCCAAACAGCAAGCAATGCAGGTGTAGAAGCACGGTGGCTAGGAAAAACTCCCTAGAAAGGCCAAAACCTAGGAAGAAACCTAGAGAGGAACCAGGCTATGTGGGGTGGCCAGTCCTCTAAATGGTGTATTGCTTTATACAAATCATCTCTCCTTCATCTCTGTCTAACATGGAGTAATGTAGCTGAAATATGGTACCGTAATAAGCCATCTGGTTACCACCAGGTACAGTCGTTGTACCATGCTGTTTGAGGC
>NW_025745038.1:0-2286 GCF_021184085.1 Oncorhynchus gorbuscha
CCTAAGGCCAAGTCTAACAATGCTACCAGGTTACAGTTTGAAACTTGAATGTCTGGAGTAGACGGCAAAAAGAGGTCACTGCAGTAACCACAATCCAGGAAAATATGATACATTTCACCTTAGCAAAGCAAGCGATGGATAAGAGCTGTTCTCTCAACATCATTTGTTCAGCTTTGTCTGGATAAAAAAATGTCTGTGAGACACAATCCCCTGGTACTTGGATGAGATCATTTTGATCGTTGAACTCTCCCTCACTAGCTTTAAGCACCAACTGTCAGAGCAGCTCATAGATTACTGCACCTGTACATAGCCCACCTATAATTTAGCCCAAACAACTACCTCTTTCCCAACTGTATTTAATTAATTAATTTATTTTGCTCCTTTGCACCCCATTATTTTTATTTCTACTTTGCACATTCTTCCATTGCAAAACTACCATTCCAGTGTTTTACTTGCTATATTGTATTTACTTTGCCACCATGGCCTTTTTTGCCTTTACCTCCCTTCTCACCTCATTTGCTCACATTGTATATAGACTTGTTTATACTGTATTATTGACTGTATGTTTGTTTTACTCTATGTGTAACTCTGTGTCGTTGTATCCTGTCGAACTGCTTTGCTTTATCTTGGCCAGGTCGCAATTGTAAATGAGAACTTGTTCTCAACTTGCCTAGCTGGTTAAATAAAGGTAAATAAATAAATAATCATAATAACTCTCGAATGTCATGGTCTCTGACGGATTATTCTAACACAACCAACTGGGCACAGACGTCAATTCAACGTCTATTCCACGTTGGTTCAACGTAATTTAATTGAAATTACGTTATTTTTTGTTGTTGTTTCAACCAGTGTGTGCCCAGTATGAAGCTCTTTCATTTTTACCAGATACACCGCCGCCATGCCATTTTAACCTGTGTGAAAGCTAGTTAGCAGTGCGCGCTAATAACGTTTCAATGGATGACGTCACTCACTCTGAGACCTTGATATAGTTGTTTCCCTTGCTCTGCGGGGGCTGCGGCTTTTATGGAGCGAAAGGTACCGATGCTTCGTGGCTGACTTTTGTCAATGTGTTCAGAGGGCTCTGGTACAAGCCCAGGTTCGGGCGAGGAGAGGACAGAAGTAAGACCGTTGCACTATTAAATTCAAGAGTTGCTGTCAAACATGATTTATTGCAGCAACACACTGAGAAGAAAAAGCCGGTTGGAATCGGAGGAGGCTGGTGGGGAGGAGCTATTGGAGGATGGGCTCATTGGAATGGCTGGAATGGAATATACGGAACAATATTAAACACATCAAACATATGGATACCACGTGTTTGACTCCATTCCATTGAATCTATTCCAGCCATTTCATTACATTACATTACATTTAAGTCATTTAGCAGACGCTCTTATCCAGAGCGACTTACAAATTGGTGCATTCACCTTATGACATCCAGTGGGACAGTCACTTAACAATAGTGCATCTAAAACTTAGGGGGGGTGGGGTGAGAGGGATTACTTAACCTATCCTAGGTATTCCTTAAAGAGGTGGGGTTTCAATGAGCCCATCCTCATATAGCTCCTTCCATATGGTCCTAGTACGGCTATTGTGTTTCAGATGTGCTCACACTGTAGCATGGGTATAAATATCAGTTACTTGTCGATAATAAAACCTGCCACACTTGGGAAAAAACTAGCTCCCAGATGGCTTAACACAATGTCAATCAGTCAGAAATATAATTTCTGGTATTTATTGGCCTCTTTTTGTTGCACTCAATTGATTGAGCAAGGCCAAAGCAACATTACATGTTCAATATCTAAGCATAACTCAATTTGAGCCATGAATGCCCTTGTTGCAGAAAAGAGGGCAATTAATCTTGTTGTTTGTGCACACAAACCATTTGACAGGTCCTTATTTGGCTAGGTTTTCATTATAACCCTGCATCCAGAAAGTAAAGGATTGCAATTGATTCATTGTGCAATTATCTACCCATCCTCATGTTGCAATGACTATGTAATGTGATAAAAGCCTGTTAAATGTGCAGTATAGTTCTCAGCTCGCTGGTATGCATTTCCTTGTGTGTTAATTCAATCTTAAGTGCCCTTTTCAAATAATAGAACTATTGGTTTAGTAGAGCAAGCAGAAGTGTGGATGTGTCCACTTCAGGTCCACTACACACTAAGACATGTGCACCGCTCCATTACCTATTGTCATTTCCAGAACTGGATAGTCTTGTGTTGGTTGTATATCTTTTGTTGGCGTTTCTAACAACTCTACAATGTGTGCCATTTTCAAATCCTACTC
>NW_025745039.1:0-95208 GCF_021184085.1 Oncorhynchus gorbuscha
GAGTCGATGTGTGGGGGTACAGGTACCGAGTCGATGTGTGGGGGTACAGGTACCCGAGTCGATGTGGGGGCTACAGGTACCGAGTCGATGCGTGGGGGTACAGGTACCGGAGTCGATGCGCGGGGTACAGGTACCGAGTCAGTGTGTGGGGGTACAGGTACCGAGTCGATGTGTGGGGGTACCGAGTCGATGTGTGGGGGCACACCAGTCGATGTGTGGGGGGCTACAGTGGTAACGTCGAGTCGATGCGTGGGGTACAGGTACCGAGTCGATGCGCGGGGTACAGGTACAGGGGTGCGGGGGCCAGTACGAGTCGATGCGTGGGGTACAGTACCCGAGTCGATACGTGGGGGTACAGGTACCGAGTCGATGCGCGGGGGCACAGGTACCGAGTCGATGGGCGGGGTACAGGTACCGAGTCGATGCGCGGGGTACAGGTACCGAGTCAGAGTCAGTGCGGGGGTACAGGTACCGAGTCAGTCGATGCGTGGGGGTACAGGTACCGAGTCAATGTGGGGGTACAGGTACCGAGTCAATGTGGGGGTACAGGTACCGAGTCAATGTAGGAGGTACCGAGTCGATGTGGGGGTACAGGTACCGAACCCCAGTCAATGCGATGGGGGTACAGTGCCCGGTCAGTGTGGGGTACAGTCGATGTGTGGGGGTACAGGTACCGAGTCGATGTGTGGGGGTACAGGTACCCGAGTCAATGTGTGGGGGTACAGGTACCAGTCGATGTGTGGGGTACAGGTACCCGAGTCGATGTGTGGGGGTACAGGTACGAGTCGATGTGGGGTGGCTACAGGTACCGAGTCGATGCGTGGGGGGTACAGGTACAGAGCCGATGCGCGGGGTACAGGTACCGAGTCAATGTGTGGGGGTACAGGTACAGGTCGATGTGTGGGGGTACAGGTACCGAGTCGATGTGTGGGGGGTACAGTACCGAGTCGATGTGTGTGGGGTACAATACAGTGGTGCGTGGGGTACAGAGTCGATGCGTGGGGTACAGGCACCGAGTCGATGCGGGGGGTACAGGTAGAACCGATTACCGGGGGTACAGGAGTCGATGTGGGGCACAGGTACGAGTCGATTGCGCGGGGTACAGGTACCGAGTCGATCTGTGAGGGTACAGGTACCGAGTCGATCTTGTGAGGTACAGGTGTCCGATGCGCGGGGTAGTGCAGTCGATGCGCGGGGGTACAGTACCGAGTCGATGCGCGGGGGGGCACAGGTACCGAGTCGATGCGATGGAGGTACAGGGCACGAGTCGATGCGCTGGGGTACAGGTACGAGTCGATGCGCGGGGGTACAGATGCCAGTCGATGCGCGGGGGTACAGGTACCGAGTCGATGCGGGGGTACAGGTACCGAGTCGATGCGCAGGGGGCACAGGTACCCCAGTCGATGCGCGGGGGTACAGGTCGATGCGCCGGAGTCGATGCGCTGGGGTACAGGTGCTCGAGTCGATGCGCGGGGTACAGGTACGAGTCGATGCGTGGGGGTACAGGTACCGAAGGTGTTCGATGCGCGGGGGTACAGGCACCGAGTCGATGCGCGGGGGGTACCGAGTCGAGGCACCCGAGAGTCGATGCGCGGGGGCACAGGTACCGAGTCGATGCGCGGGGTACAGGTGCGAGGTCGTGCAGGGGTACCGAGTCGATGCGCGGGGGTACAGGTCCCAGTCGATGCGCGCGGGGGTACAGGTACCGAGAGTCGATGTGCGCGGGGTACAGGTACCGAGTCGATGCGCGGGGTACAGGTGCCGGTCGACAGGTGCACCGAGTCGATGTGCGGGGGTACAGTGCAGTCGATCTTGTGGGGGCTGAGTCGATCGATGTGCGGGGGCACAGTGCCAGTCGATGTGTGGGGGTACAGGTACGAGTCGATGTGCGGGGGTACAGGCACGGGGTACAGGGTCGATGTGTGGGGTACAGGTAACGTAGTCGATGTGGGGTAACAGGTACCGAGTCAATGTGGGGGTACAGGTACCGAGTCAATGTGGGGGTACAGGCACGAGTCGATGTGGGGGTACAGGTACCGATCCCAGTCGATGCGTGGGGGTACAGGTACCGAGTCAATGTGTGGGGGTACAGGTACCGAGTCGATGTGTGGGGGTACAGGTACCGAGGTCGATGCGTCGATGTGGGGGCAGGTACCGAGTCGATGCGTGGGGGTACAGGTACCCGAGTCGATGCCGAGGTGCGGGGGTACAGGTGTCGAGTCGATGCGTGGGGGTACAGGGTACCGAGTCGATGTGGGGTACAGGTACAGTCGATCTTGTGAGGGCTAGTGCAGTCGATGTGGGGGTACAGGTGCAGGTCGATGCGCGGGGGTCAATGTGGGGTACAGGTACCGAGTCGATGTGGGGTCGATGCCGAACCTGAGTCGATGCGTGGGGGGTACAGGTACCCGAGTCGAATGTGGGGGTACAGGTGCAGTCGATGTGGGGGTACAGGTACCGAGTCGATGTGCGGGGGTACAGGTATCCGAGTCGATGTGCGTGGGGGTACAAGTACCGAGTCGATGCGTGGGGGTACAGGTACCGAGTCGATGTGGGGGTACAGGTACCCGAGTCAATGTGGGGGTACAGGTACCGAGGTCAATGTGGGGTACAGGTACCGAGTCGATGTGGGGGTACAGGTACCGAATCGAGTCGTCGATGTGCGGGGAGTACAGGTTTGAGTCGATGTGGGTACAGGTACCGAGTCGATGCGTGGGGTACAGGTGCAGTCGATGTGTGGGGGGGTACAGGTACCGAGTCAATGTGTGGGGTACAGGTACCGAGTCGATGTGGGGGTACAGGTACCGAGTCAATGTGTGGGGTACAGGTACCGAGTCGATGTGGGGGTACAGGTACCCCGAGTCGATGTGTGGGGGTACAGGTACCGAGTCAATGTGTGGGGGTACAGGTACCGATGCGGGGTACAGTCGATGTGTGGGGGTACAGGTACCGAGTCGATGTTGGGGTACAGGTACCGAGTCGATGTGGGGGTACCAGTCAATGTGTGGGGGTACAGGTACCGAGTCGATGTGTGGGGGTACAGGTACCAGTCGATGTGTGGGGGTACAGGTACCGAGTCGATGTGGGGATGGGGGGTACAGTCGATGTGTGGGGGTACAGGTACCAGTCGAGTCGATGCGTGGGGGGTACAGGTACCGAGTCGATGCTTGGGGGTACAGGTACCTGAGTCGATGCGCGGGGGTACAGGTACCCAGTCGTACATGTGTCGATGTGGGGTACAGGTACGAGTCGATGCGTGGGGGTACAGGTGCAGTCGATGTGCCCATGCGTGGGGTACAGGTACCAGGTCAAAGTCAATGTCGGGGGTACAGGGTACGTGGGGTACGAGTCGATGCGTGGGGGTACAGTCGGTCGATGCGGGGTACAGGTACCGAGTCGATGCGTGGGGGTACAGGCACGATCTTGTGATTACAGTAGTCGATGCGCGGGGGTACAGGTACCCGTCGATGCGTCGGGGGTACAGGTACCGTCGGCGGGGGTACAGGTACCGGAGTCGATGCGTACAGGTACCGAGTCAATGTGGGGGTACAGGTACCGAGTCAATGTGTGTCAATGTGGGGTACAGGTACCGAGTCGATGCGTGGGGTACAGGTACCAGTCGATGCGTGGGGGGTACAGGCCGGGTCAATGTGGGGTACAGGTACCGAGTCGATGTGTGGGGGTACAGGTACCGAGTCGATGTGTGGGGGTACAGGTACCGAGTCAATGTGTGGGGGTACAGGAGTCGATGTGTGGGGGTACAGGTACCGAGTCGATGTGCGGGGGTACAGGTACCGTGCAGTCGATGGCGGGGGGTACAGGTACCGAGTCGATGTGTGGGGGTACAGGTACCGAGTCGATGTGGGGGTACAGGTACCGAGTCGAATGTGGGGGGTACAGGTACCGAGTCGACCGGGGGCAGTACAGGTACCGAGTCGATGTGGGGGTACAGGTACCCATCCGAGTCGATGCGTGGGGGTACAGGTGCCGAGTCAATGTGTGGGGGTACAGGTACCAGTCGATGTGTGGGGTACAGGTACCGAGTCGATGTGTGGGGTACAGGTACCGAGTCGATGTGTGCGGGGTACAAGTACCCAGTCGATGCGTGGGGGTACAGGTACCGAGTCGATGTGTGGGGTACAGGTACCGAGTCGATCGTGGGGGTACAGGTACCGAGTCGATGCCGGGGTACACAGGTACCGAGTCGATGCGTGGGGGTACAGGTACCGAGTCGATGCGTGGGGGTAGTCAGTACAGTACCAGTCGATGCGCGGGGTACAGGTACCAGTCGATGTGTGGGGGTACAGGTACCGAGTCGATGTGTGGGGGTACAGGTACGAGTCGAGTCGATGTGTGGGGTACAGGTACCGAGTCGTGTGTGGGGGTACAAGTACCGAGTCGATGCGTGGGGGTACAGGTACCGAGTCGATGCGTGGGGGTACAGGTACCGAGGTCGATGTGGGGGTACAGGTACCGAGTCGATTGCGCGGGGTACAGGTACCGAGTCGATGCGCGGGGTACAGGTACCGAGTCGATGCGCGGGGTACAGGTACCGAGTCGATGCGTGGGGTACAGGTACCGAGTCGATGTGGGGGTACAGGTACCCGAGTCGATGTGGGGTACAGGTACCGAGTCGATGCGCTGTACACAGGTACAGGAGTCGATCTTGTGGGGTACAGGTACCGAGTCGATGCGTGGGGGTACAGGCAGTCGATGTGTGGGGGTACAGGTACCCGAGTCGATGTGGGAGTACAGGTACGGGGGTACAGGTACCGAGTCGATGCGTGGGGGTACAGGTACCGAGTCGATGCGCAATGTGGGGGTACAGGTACCGAGTCAAGTCGTGTCGATGTGGGGTACAGGTACCAGAGTCGATGCGATGGGGGGGTACAGTCATGTGTGGGGTGAGTCGATGTGTGGGGGTACAGGTACCGAGTCGATGTGTGGGGGTACAGGTACCGAGTCGATGTGTGGGGGGTACAGGTACCGAGTCGATGTGTGGGGTACAGGTACCGGTCGATGTGTGGGACAGGTACGAGTCGATGTGGGGGCTACAGTGCAGTCGATGTGTGGGGGCAGGTAGAGTCGATGCGCGGGGTACAGGTGCAGGTCAATGTGTGGGGGTACAGGTACCGAGTCGATGCGTGGGGGTACAGTCGATGTGTGGGTGCAGTCGATGCGCGGGTACAGTACCGAGTCGATGCGTGGGGTACAGGTACAGTCGATGCGTGGGGTACAGGTACCGTACGGATCGATGGCGGGGTACAGGTACCGAGTCGATGCGCGGGGTACAGGTGAGTCGGGTACAGGTACCGAGTCGATCTTGTGGTACAGGTCGATGCGCGGGGGTACAGGTACCAGGGGGTACAGCGGAGTCGATCGTGTGCGGGGGCACAGGTCGATCTTGTGAGGGTACCCGAGTCGATCGATGTGCGGGGCGTACAGGTGCAGTCGATGTGCGGGGTACAGGTCCGAGTCGATGCGCGGGGGTACAGGTACCGTCGATGTGCGGGGTACAGGTACCGAGTCGATGTGTGGGGTACGAGTCGATGCGCGGGGTACAGGTCGAGTCGATGTGCGGGGTACAGGTACCAGTCGATGTGCGGGGGTACAGGTACCGAGTCGATGTGTGGGGTACAGGTACCAGTCGATGTGCGGGGTACAGGTACCGAGTCGATGTGGGGGGCACAGGTACCGAGTCATGTGTGGGGTACAGGTACCGAGTCAATGTGGGGTACAGGACCGAGTCAATGTGGGGGTACAGGTACCGAGTCGATGTGTGGGGTACAGGTACCGATCCGAGTCGATGCGTGGGGGTACAGGTACCGAGTCAATGTGTGGGGGTACAGGTACCGAGTCGATGTGTGGGGGTACAGGTACCAGTCGATGTGTGGGGTACAGGTACCGAGTCGATGTGTGGGGGCTACAGGTACCGAGTCGATGTGTGGGGTACAGGTACCCAGTCGATGTGCGGGGGTACAGGTACCGAGTCGATGTGTGGGGGTACAGGTACCGAGTCGATGTGGGGGTACAGGTACCGAGTCGATGCGCGGGGGTACAGGTACCGAGTCGATGTGGGGGTACAGGTACCGAGTCGATGTGCGGGGGTACAGGTACCGAGTCGATGCGTCGGGGGTACAGGTACCGAGTCGATGTGTGGGGGTACAGGTACCGAGTCGATGTGTGGGGGTACAGGTGCCGAGTCGATGCGTGGGGTACAGGTGCAGTCGATGTGTGGGGGTACAGGTACCAGTCGTGTGTGGGGGTACAGGTACCGAGTCGATGCACCGGAGTCGATGCGCGGGGTACAGGTCGATGCGCGAGGTACAGGTACAGTCGATGCGCGGGGGTACAGGTACCGAGTCGATCTGTGGGGTACAGGTACCGAGTCGATGCGGGGCGGTACAGGTACCGAGTCGTGTGCGGGGTACAGGTACCGAGTCGATGCGTGGGGGGGGTACAGGTACCGAGTGCGTGCGCGCGGGGTACAGGTACCGAGTCGTGTGTGGGGGTACAGGTACAGGTACCGAGTCAATGCGTGGGGGTACAGGTACAGTCGATCTTGGGGTACAGGTACCGAGTCGATGTGTGGGGCTACAGGTACCAGTCGTGCGCTGGGGTACAGGTACCGAGTCGATGCGCGGGGTACAGGTACCGAGTCGATGTGTGGGGTACAGGTACCGAGTCGATGCGCGGGGGTACAGGTACCGAGTCGATGTGGGGGTACAGGTACAGTCGATGCGTGGGGTCAATGTCTGTGGGGTACAGGTACCGAGTCGATCTTGCGGGGGTACAGGTACCGAGTCGATGTGGGGCTACAGGTACCGAGTCGATCTGTGGGGGTACAGGTCGATCTTGTGAGTCGTCAATGTGTGGGGTACAGGTACCGAGTCGATGCGTCGATGTGTGGGGGTACAGGTACCGAGTCGATGTGTGGGGGTACAGGTACCGAGTCAATGTGTGGGGTACAGGTACCGAGTCGATGTGTGGGGGTACAGAACACCGAGTCGATGTGGGGGTACAGGGTACCGAGTCGATGCGTGGGGGTACAGGTACCGAGTCGATGCGTGGGGGTACAGGTACCGAGTCGATGTGGGGGTACAGGTACCGAGTCAATGTGGGGGTACAGGTACCGAGTCGATGTGTGGGGTACAGGTACCGAGTCGATGTGGGGGTACAGGTGCCGAACCGAGTCGATGCGTGGGGGTACAGGTACCGAGTCAATGTGTGGGGGTACAGGTACCGAGTCGATGTGTGGGGGTACAGGTACCGAGTCGATGTGTGGGGGTACAGGTACCAGTCGATGTGTGGGGGTACAGGTACCCGAGTCAATGTGGGGGTACAGGTACCAGTCGATGTGGGGGGCTACAGGTCGACCGAGTCGATGCGTGGGGTACAGGTACCAGTCGATGCGCGGGGTACAGGTACCGAGTCAATGTGTGGGGGTACAGGTACCGAGTCGATGTGTGGGGTACAGGTACCGAGTCGATGTGGGGGTACAGGTACCGAGTCGATGTGGGGGGCTACAGGTACCGAGTCGATGCGTGGGGGTACAGGTACCGAGTCGATGCGCGGGGTACAGGTACCGAGTCAATGTGGGGGTACAGGTACCGAGTCGATGCGTGGGGGTACAGGTACCGAGTCGATGTGTGGGGGTACAGGTACCGAGTCGATGCGCGGGGGTACAGGTACCGAGTCGATGCGCGGGGTACAGGTACCGAGTCGATGCGGGGTACAGGTACCGAGTCGTGCGCGGGGTACAGGTGCAGTCGATGCGGGGGTACAGGTACCGAGTCGATGGGCGGGGTACAGGTACCGAGTCGATGCGTGGGGGTACAGGTACCGAGTCAATGTGGGGGTACAGGTACCGAGTCAATGTGGGGGTACAGGTACCGAGTCAATGTGGGGTACAGGTACCGAGTCGATGTGGGGGTACAGGTACCGAACCGAGTCGATGCGTGGGGTACAGGTACCGAGTCAATGTGTGGGGGTACAGGTATGTGTGGGAGTCGTATGTGTGGGGGTACAGGTACCGAGTCGATGTGTGGGGGTACAGGTCGAGTCAATGTGTGGGGTACAGGTACCGAGTCGATGTGTGGGGGTACAGGTACCGAGTCGATGTGTGGGGGTACAGGTACCGGAGTCGATGTGGGGGCTACAGGTACGAGTCGATGCGTGGGGTACAGGTACCGTCAATGTGTCGTGCGTGCGGGGGTACAGGTACCGAGTCAATGTGTGGGGGTACAGGTACCGAGTCGATGTGTGGGGGTACAGGTACCGAGTCGATGTGTGGGGGTACAGGTACCAGTCGATGTGTGGGGTACAAGTACCGAGTCGATGCGTGGGCGTACAGGTACCGAGTCGATGCGTGGGGGTACAGGTACCGAGTCAATGTGTGGGGGTACAGGTACCGAGTCGGTGTGGGGGTACAGGTACCAGTCGATGTGTGGGTGTACAGGTACCAGTCGATGGGGGGGGTACAGGTACCGAGTCGATGTGGGGGTACAGGTACCGAGTCGTGCGCGGGGTACAGGTACCGCAGTCGATGCGTGGGGGTACAGGTACCCAGTCGATGTGTGGGGGTACAGGTACCGAGTCGATGTGTGGGGTACAGGTACCGCAGTCGATGTGTGGGGGTACAGGTACCGAGTCGATGCGGGGGTACAGGTACCGAGTCGATGCGGGGGTACAGGTACCGAGTCGATGCGCGGGGTACAGGTACCGAGTCGATGTGCGCGGGGGTACAGGTCCGATGTCGATGGTGGGGGTACAGGTACCGAGTCGATGTGCGGGGGTACAGGTACCGAGTCGATGCGCGGGGTACAGGTACCGAGTCGATGTGCGGGGTACAGGTGCCGAGTCGATGCGCGGGGGTACAGGTACCGAGTCGATGTGTGGGGGTACAGGTACCGAGTCGATGCGTGGGGGTACAGGCACCGAGTCGATGTGTGGGGGGTACAGGTACCGAGTCGATGTGTGGGGGGTACAGGTACCGAGTCGATGCGTGGGGGTACAGGTACCGAGTCGATGTGGGGTACAGGTACCGAGTCGATGCGTGGGGTACAGGTACCAGTCGATGTGGGGTACAGGTACCGAGTCAATGTCATGGGGTGGTGCCGAGTCGATGTGTGGGGGTACAGGTACCGAGTCGATGTGTGGGGTACAGGTACCGAGTCAATGTGGGGTACAGGTACCGAGTCGATGGGGTACAGGTACCGAGTCGATGCGTGGGGGTACAGGTACCGAGTCGATGTGGGGGTACAGGTACCGATCCGAGGTCGATGCGTGGGGTACAGGTCGATCCGAGTCAATGTCGATGGGGTACAGAAAACCCGAGTCGATGTGTGGGGTACAGGCACCGAGTCGGACAGTCGATGTGGGGGTACAGGTACCGAGTCGATGTGGGGGACAGGTGCCAGTCGATGGGCGGGGTACAGGTACCGAGTCGATGCGTGGGGGTACAGGCACCGAGTCAATGTGGGGGTACAGGTACCGAGTCAATGTGGGGGTACAGGTACCGAGTCAATGTGGGGGTACAGGTACCGAGTCGTGTGGGGGTACAGGTACCGACCGAGTCGATGCGCGGGGTACAGGTACCGAGTCAATGTGTGGGGTACAGGTACCGAGTCGATGTGTGGGGGTACAGGTACCGAGTCGATGTGTGGGGTGGGTACAGGTACCGAGTCGATGTGTGGGGGTACAAGTACCGAGTCGATGCGTGGGGGTACAGGTACCGAGTCAATGTGTGGGGTACAGGTACCGAGTCAATGTGGGGTACAGGTACCGAGTCAATGTGGGGGTACAGGTACCGAGTCGATGTGGGGGTACAGGTACCAGTCGATGCGTGGGGGTACAGGTACCGAGTGATGCGCGGGGTACAGGTACCGAGTCGATGTGTGGGGCACAGGTACCGAGTCGATGTGTGGGGGTACAGGTACCGAGTCGATGTGTGGGGGTACAGGTACCGAGTCGATGTGTGGGGGTACAGGTGCCGAGTCGATGCGTGGGGGTACAGGTACCGAGTCGATGCGTGGGGGTACAGGTACCGAGTCAATGTGTGGGGGTACAGGTACGAGTCAATGTGCGGGGGTACAGGTACCGAGTCGATGCGTGGGTGTACAGGTACCGAGTCGATGTGGGGGTACAGGTACCGAGTCGATGCGGGGGTACAGGTACCAGTCGATGCGCGGGGTACAGGTACCGAGTCGATGCGTGGGGGTACAGGTACCGAGTCGATGTTGCTGGGGTACAGGTACCGAGTCGATGCGTGGGGGTACAGGTACCGAGTCGATGCGTGGGGTACAGGTGCCGAGTCGATGTGTGGGGTACAGGTACCGAGTCGTGGGGTGGGTACCAGGTCGATGTGGGGGAGTCGATGCGCTGGGGTACAGGTACCGAGTCGTGCGGGGTACAGGTACCGAGTCGATGTGGGGGTACAGGGCACCGAGTCGATGCGCGGGGGTACAGGTATGTGGGAGTCGAGTCGATGCGGGGGGTACAGGTACCGAGTCGATGCGTGGGGGTACAGGTACCGAGTCGATGCGGGGGTACAGGTACCGAGTCGATGCGTGGGGTACAGGTACCGAGTCGTGCGTGGGGTACAGGTACCGAGTCGTGCGCGGGGTACAGGTACCGAGTCGATGTGTGGGGTACAGGTACCGAGTCGATGCGGGGGTACAGGTACCGAGTCGATGTGTGGGGTACAGGTACCGAGTCGATCTGTGGGGGGTACAGGTACCGAGTCGATGCGTGGGGGTACAGGCACCGAGTCGATGCGTGGGGGTACAGGTACCGAGTCGATGCGTGGGGGCAGGTACCGAGTCGATGCGTGGGGTACAGGCACCGAGTCGATGTGGGGGTACAGGTACCCGAGTCGATGTGCGGGGTACAGGTACCGAGTCGTGTGCGGGGGTACAGGTACCGAGTCGATGTGCGGGGGTACAGGTACCGAGTCGATGGTGTGGGGGTACAGGCACCGAGTCGATGTGTGGGGGGTACAGGTACCGAGTCGATGTGCGGGGTACAGGTACCGAGTCGATGTGTGGGGGTACAGGTACCGAGTCAATGTGGGGGTACAGGTACCGAGTCGATGTGTGGGGGTACAGGCACCGAGTCAATGTGGGGGTACAGGTACCGAGTCGATGTGGGGTACAGGGCCGATCCGAGTCGATGCGTGGGGTACAGGTACCGAGTCATGTGTGGGGGTACAGGTACCGAGTCGATGTGTGGGGGTACAGGTACCGAGTCGATGTGTGGGGGTACAGGTACCGAGTCGATGTGGGGGTACAGGTACCGAGTCGATGCGTGGGGTACAGGTACCGAGTCGATGCGCGGGGTACAGGTACCGAGTCGATGTGTGGGGGTACAGGTACCGAGTCGATGTGTGGGGGTACAGGTACCGAGTCGATGTGTGGGGGTACAGGTACCGAGTCGATGTGGGGGTACAGGTACCGAGTCGATGCGTGGGGTACAGGTAGTCCCGAGTCGATGCGGGGGTACAGGTACCGAGTCAATGTGGGGGTACAGGTACCGAGTCGAGTCGATGCGTGGGGGTACAGGTACCGAGTCGATGCGCGGGGTACAGGTACCGAGTGATGTGTGGGGGTACAGGTACCGAGTCGATGCGCGGGGTACAGGTACCGAGTCGTGCGTGGGGTACAGGTACCGAGTCGATGTGTGGGGGTACAGGTACCGAGTCGATGCGCGGGGTACAGGTACCGAGTCGATGCGCGGGGGTACAGGTACCGAGTCGATGCGCGGGGGTACAGGTACCGAGTCGATGCGCGGGGTACAGGTACCGGAGTCGATCTTGTGGGGTACAGGTACCGGAGTCGATGCGTGGGGTACAGGTACCGAGTCGATGTGGGGTACAGGTACCGAGTCGATGCGTGGGGGTACAGGTACCGAGTCGATGCGTGGGGGTACAGGGTCGATGTGATGGGGGTACAGGTACCGAACGCGAGTCGATGCGTGGGGGTACAGGTACCGATGCGGGGGGGTACAGGTACCGAGTCGATGGGGGTACAGGTACCGAGTCGATGCGGGGTACAGGTACCGAGTCGATGTGCGGGGGTACAGGTACCGAGTCGATGCGGGGGGTACAGGTACCGAGTCGATGTGGGGGTACAGGTACCGAGTCGATGTGCGGGGTACAGGTACCGAGTCGTGCGTGGGGGTACAGGTACCGAGTCGATGTGCGGGGGTACAGGTACCGTCGATCGTGGGGGTACAGGTACCGAGTCGATGTGTGGGGGTACAGGTACCGAGTCGATGTGTGGGGGTACAGGTACCGAGTCGATCTGGGGTACAGGTGTCGATGTGCGGGGGTACAGGTACCGAGTCGATGTGTGGGGTACAGGTACCGAGTCGTGTGCGGGGGTACAGGTACCGAGTCGATGTGGGGGTACAGGTACCGAGTCAATGGGGTACAGGTACCGAGTCAGTGATGTGGGGGTACAGGTACCGAGTCGATGTGTGGGGTACAGGTACCGAGTCGATGTGGGGGTACAGGTACCGAGTCGATGCGGGGGGTACAGGTACCGAGTCGTGCGTGGGGGTACAGGTACCGAGTCGATGCGCGGGGTACAGGTACCGAGTCGATGCGTGGGGTACAGGTACCGAGTCGTGTGGGGGTACAGGTACCGAGTCGATGCGTGGGGGTACAGGTACCGAGTCGTGCGCGGGGTACAGGTACCGAGTCGATGCGGGGTACAGGTACCGAGTCGATGCGCGGGGTACAGGTACCGAGTCGATGCGCGGGGGTACAGGTACCGAGTCGATGCGCTGGGGTACAGGTACCGAGTCGATGCGCGGGGTACAGGTACCGAGTCGATGCGTGGGGGTACAGGTACCGAGTCGATGCGGGGGTACAGGTACCGAGTCGATGCGTGGGGGTACAGGTACCGAGTCGATGCGCGGGGGTACAGGTACCGAGTCGATGCGCGGGGGGTACAGGTACCGAGTCGATGCGCGGGGTACAGGTACCGAGTCGATGCGCGGGGTACAGGTACGGAGTCGATGTGTGGGGGTACAGGTCGAGTCGATGCGCGGGGGTACAGGTACCGAGGTGCCAGTCGATGCGCGGGGTACAGGTACCCCAGTCGTGCCGGGGTACAGGTCGAGTCGATGTGCGGGGTACAGGTAGAGTCGATGCGCGGGGGTACAGGTCGAGTCGATGTGCGGGGGTACAGGTACCGAGTCGATGTGTGGGGTACAAGTACCGAGTCGATGTGCGGGGTACAGGTACCGAGTCGATGTGCGGGGTACAGGTACCGAGTCGATGTGTGGGGGGTACAGGTACCGAGTCGATGTGGGGGTACAGGTACCGAGTCAATGTGGGGTACAGGTACCGAGTCAATGTGGGGTACAGGTACCGAGTCGATGTGGGGGTACAGGTACCGATCCGAGTCGATGCGTGGGGGTACAGGTACCGAGTCAATGTGTGGGGTACAGGTACCGAGTCGATGTGTGGGGGTACAGGTACCGAGTCGATGTGTGGGGGTACAGGTACCGAGTCGATGGGGGGTACAGGTACCGAGTCGATGCGTGGGGGTACAGGGTCGATCTTGTACAGGTACCGAGTCGATGTGTGGGGTACAGGTACCGAGTCGTGCGCGGGGGTACAGGTACCGAGTCGTGCGTGGGGGTACAGGTACCGAGTCGATGCGCGGGGGTACAGGTACCGAGTCGATGCGCGGGGTACAGGTACCGAGTCGTGCGCGGGGTACAGGTACCGAGTCGATGCGCGGGGGTACAGGTACCGAGTCGTGCGCGGGGTACAGGTACCGAGTCGTGCGGGGGTACAGGTACCTGTGAGTCGGTGTCGCGGGGGTACAGGTACCGATGCGCGGGGGAGTCGAGTCGATGTGCGGGGTACAGGTACCGAGTCGATGTGCGGGGTACAGGTACCGAGTCGATGTGTGGGGGTACAGTCGATGTCGTGGGGGTACAGGTACCGAGTCGATGTGTGGGTACAGGTACAGGTAGTCCGAGTCGATGCGCGGGGTACAGGTACCGAGTCGATGTGTGGGGCTACAGGTACCGAGTCGATGCGCGGGGTACAGGTACCGAGTCGATGTGCGGGGTACAGGTACCGAGTCGATGTGCGGGGTACAGGGGGTCGATGCGCGGGGGTACAGGTACCGAGTCGATGTGTGGGGGTACAGGTACAGGTACCGAGTCATGTGCGGGGGTACAGGTACCGAGTCGATGTGTGGGGTACAGGTACCGAGTCGATGTGTGGGGCTACAGGTACCGAGTCGATGCGGGGGTACAGGTACCGAGTCGATGTGCGGGGGTACAGGTACCGAGTCGATGCGTGGGGGTACAGGTACCGAGTCGATGTCAATGTGGGGGGTACAGGTACGTGGGGTCGGTAGTCGATGTGGGGTACAGGTACTGAGTCGATGGGCGGGGTACAGGTACCGAGTCGATGCGTGGGGGTACAGGTACCGAGTCAATGTGGGGGTACAGGTACCGAGTCAATGTGGGGGTACAGGTACCGAGTCAATGTGGGGGTACAGGTACCGAGTCGATGTGGGGGTACAGGTACCGAACCGAGTCGATGCGTGGGGGTACAGGTACCGAGTCAATGTGTGGGGGTACAGGTACCGAGTCGATGTGTGGGGGTACAGGTACCGAGTCGATGTGTGGGGGTACAGGTACCGAGTCGATGTGTGGGGGTACAGGTACCGAGTCGATGTGTGGGGGTACAGGTACCGAGTCGATGTGTGGGGCTACAGGTACCAGTCGATGCGTGGGGTACAGGTACCGAGTCGTCGATGTCAATGTGTGGGGTACAGGTACCGAGTCGATGTGGGTACAGGTACCGAGTCGATGCAGGTACCGAGTCGATGTGGGGGCTACAGGTACCGAGTCGATCGTGGGGTACAGGTGTCGATGTGGGGGTACAGGTACCGAGTCAATGTGTGGGGGTACAGGTACCGAGTCGATGTGTGGGGGTACAGGTACCGAGTCGATGTGTGGGGGTACAGGTACCGAGTCGATGCGGGGGTACAGGTACCGAGTCGATGCTGCGGGGTACAGGTAGTCGATCGAGTACAGGTACCGAGTCGATGCGTGGGGGTACAGGTACCGAGTCGATGCGTGGTACAGGTACAGGTACCGAGTCGATGGGGGGGTACAGGTACCGAGTCGATGCGTGGGGTACAGGTACCGAGTCAATGTGGGGGTACAGGTACCGAGTCAATGTGGGGGTACAGGTACCGAGTCAATGTGGGGGTACAGGTGTCGATGGGGGTACAGGTACCGAACCGAGTCGATGCGTGGGGGTACAGGTACCGAGTCAATGTGTGGGGGAGGTACCGAGTCGATGTGTGGGGTACAGGTACCGAGTCGATGTGTGGGGGTACAGGTACCGAGTCAATGTGTGGGGGTACAGGTACCGAGTCGATGTGTGGGGTCAGGTACCGAGTCGATGTGGGGGTACAGGTACCGAGTCGATGTGGGGGGCTACAGGTACCGAGTCGATGCGTGGGGGTACAGGTACCGAGTCGATGTGGGGTACAGGTACCGAGTCAATGTGGGGGTACAGGTACCGAGTCGATGTGTGGGGTACAGGTACCGAGTCGATGTGGGGGGTACAGGTACCGAGTCGATGTGTGGGGGGTACAAGTACCGAGTCAATGCGTGTACCGAGTCGATGGGGGTACAGGTACCGAGTCGATGTGTGGGGGTACAGGTACCGAGTCGGGGTACAGGTACCGAGTCGATGCGGGGGTACAGGTACCGAGTCGATGCGTGGGGGTACAGGTACCGAGTCACAGTCGATGCGCGGGGTACAGGTACCGAGTCGATGTGTGGGGGTACAGGTACCGAGTCGATGTGTGGGGGTACAGGTACCGAGTCGATGCGGGGGTACAGGGGTACAGGTACCGAGTCGATGTGTGGGGGTACAGGTACAGGTACCGAGTCGATGCGTGGGGTACAGGTACCGAGTCGATGCGTGGGGGGGTACAGGTACCAGTCGATGCGCGGGGGTACAGGTACCGGTCGATGCGCGGGGTACAGGTACCGAGTCGATGCGGGGTACAGGTACCGAGTCGATCGTGGGGGTACAGGTACCGAGTCGATGCGCGGGGTACAGGTACCGAGTCGATGTCGGGGGTACAGGTACCAGTCGATGTGTGGGGTACAGGTACCGAGTCGATGTGCGGGGTACAGGTACCGAGTCGATGTGTGGGGGTACAGGTACCGAGTCGATGTGCGGGGTACAGGGGGTCGATGTGGGGGGTACAGGTACCGAGTCGATGTGGGGGTACAGGTACCGAGTCAATGTGGGGGTACAGGTACCGAGTCGATGTGGGGGTACAGGTACCGAGTCAATGTGGGGTACAGGTACCGAGTCGTGTGGGGGTACAGGTACCGATCCGAGTCGATGCGTGGGGGTACAGGTACCGAGTCAATGTGTGGGGGTACAGGTACCGAGTCGATGTGTGGGGGTACAGGTACCGAGTCGATGCGCGGGGTACAGGTACCGAGTCGATGCGGGGGTACAGGTACCGAGTCGATGGCTGGGGTACAGGTACCGAGTCGATGCGTGGGGGTACAGGTACCGAGTCAATGTGGGGGTACAGGTACCGAGTCAATGTGCGGGTACAGGTACCGAGTCAATGTGGGGTACAGGTACCGAGTCGAGGAACCAGTCGATGCGTGGGGGTACAGGTACCGAGTCAATGTGTGGGGGTACAGGTACCGAGTCGATGTGTGGGGGTACAGGTACCGAGTCGATGTGTGGGGGTACAGGTACCGAGTCGATGTGTGGGGTACAGGTACCGAGTCGATGCGTGGGGGTACAGGTACCGAGTCAATGTGGGGTACAGGTACCGAGTCAATGTGGGGTACAGGTACGAGTCAATGTGGGGGTACAGGTACCGAGTCGATGTGGGGGTACAGGTACCGAGTCGATGCGTGGGGGTACAGGTACCGAGTCAATGTGTGGGGGTACAGGTACCGAGTCGATGTGTGGGGGTACAGGTACCGGTCGATGTGTGGGGGTACAGGTACCGAGTCAATGTGTGGGGTACAGGTACCGGTCGATGTGTGGGGGTACAGGTACCGAGTCGATGTGTGGGGTACAGGTACCGAGTCGATGTGGGGGCTACAGGTACCGAGTCGATGCGTGGGGGTACAGGTACCGAGTCGATGCGTGGGGGTACAGGTACCGAGTCAATGTGTGGGGGTACAGGTACCGATGTGTGGGGGTACAGGTACCGAGTCGATGTGTGGGGGTACAGGTACCGAGTCGATGCGTGGGGGTACAGGTACCGAGTCGATGCGCGGGGTACAGGTACCGAGTCGATGCGTGGGGGTACAGGTACCGAGTCGATGTGCGGGGTACAGGTGCAGTCGATTGCGGGGGTACAGGTACCGAGTCGATGCGCGGGGTACAGGTACCGAGTCGATGTGCGGGGTACAGGTCGATGTGTGGGGGAGTCGAGTGATGTGGGGGTACAGGTACCGAGTCGATGTGGGGGTACAGGTACCGAGTCGATGTGCGGGGTACAGGTACCGAGTCGACAGGTACCGAGTCGATGCGTGGGGGTACAGGTACCGAGTCGATGCGCGGGGGTACAGGTCGATGTGGGGGTACAGGTACCGAGTCGATGCGCGGGGTACAGGTACCGAGTCGATGCAATGGGGGTACAGGTACCGAGTCAGTGCGGGGGTACAGGTACCGAGTGGGGGGTACAGGTACCGAGTCGATGCGTGGGGGTACAGGTACCGAGTCGATGCGTGGGGGTACAGGTACCGAGTCGATGCGCGGGGTACAGGTACCGAGTCGATGCGCGGGGGTACAGGTACCGAGTCGATGCGGGGGTACAGGTACCGAGTCGATGCGTGGGGGTACAGGTACCGAGTCGATGTGCGGGGGTACAGGTACCGAGTCGATGCGCGGGGTACAGGTACGAGTCGATGTGTGGGGGTACAGGTACCGAGTCGATGCGTGGGGTACAGGTACCGAGTCGATGTGTGGGGGTACAGGTACCGAGTCAATGTGTGGGGTACAGGTACCGAGTCAATGTGGGGGTACAGGTACCGAGTCGATGTGGGGGTACAGGTACCGAGTCGATGTGGGGGTACAGGTACCGATCCGAGTCGATGCGTGGGGGTACAGGTACCGAGTCAATGTGTGGGGGTACAGGTACCGAGTCGATGTGTGGGGGTACAGGTACCGAGTCGATGTGTGGGGTACAGGTACCGAGTCGATGCGTGGGGGTACAGGTACCGAGTCGATGCGTGGGGTACAGGTACCGAGTCGATGCGTGGGGGTACAGGTACCGAGTCGATGCGTGGGGGTACAGGTACCGAGTCGATGCGTGGGGTACAGGTACCGAGTCGATGTGCGGGGGTACAGGTACCGAGTCGATGTGCGGGGTACAGGTACCGAGTCGATGCGGGGGTACAGGTACCGAGTCGATGTGCGGGGGGTACAGGTACCGAGTCGAGGTGTGGGGGTACAGGTACCGAGTCGATGCGTGGGGGTACAGGTACCGAGTCGATGCGCGGGGGTACAGGTAAGTCGATGTGCGGGGGTACAGGTACCGAGTCGATGCGCGGGGGTACAGGTACCGAGTCGATGTGTGGGGGGTACAGGTACCGAGTCGATGCGCGGGGGTACAGGTACCGAGTCGATGTGTGGGGGTACAGGTACAGGTACCGAGTCAATGTGCGGGGGTACAGGTACCGAGTCGATGCGCGGGGTACAGGTACCCCAGTCGATGTGTGGGGGTACAGGTACCGAGTCGATGCGCGGGGGTACAGGTACCGAGTCGATGTGCGGGGGTACAGGTACCGAGTCGATGTGCGGGGGTACAGGTACCGAGTCGATGCGCGGGGGTACAGGTCGATGTGTGGGGGTACAGGTACCGAGTCAATGTGGGGTACAGGTACCGAGTCGATGCGCGGGGGTACAGGTACCGAGTCGATGTGTGGGGTACAGGTACCGAGTCGATGCGTGGGGGTACAGGTACCGAGTCGATGTGTGGGGGTACAGGTACCGAGTCGATGTGGGGGTACAGGTACCGAGTCGATGTGTGGGGTACAGGTACAGGTACCGAGTCGATGTGGGGGTACAGGTACCGAGTCGATGCGTGGGGGTACAGGTACCGAGTCGATGCGTGGGGGTACAGGTACCGAGTCGATGCGCGGGGGTACAGGTACCGAGTCGATGCGTGGGGGTACAGGTACCGAGTCGATGCGCGGGGTACAGGTACCGAGTCGATGCGCGGGGTACAGGTACCGAGTCGATGCGCGGGGGTACAGGTACCGAGTCGATGCGCGGGGGTACAGGTACCGAGTCGATGCGCGGGGGTACAGGTACCGAAGTCGATGCGTGGGGGTACAGGTGAGTCGATGCGTGGGGGTACAGGTACCGAGTCGATGCGTGGGGGTACAGGTACCGAGTCGATGCGCGGGGTACAGGTACCGAGTCGATGTGGGGTACAGGTACCGAGTCGATGCGCGGGGTACAGGTACCGAGTCGATGCGCGGGGGTACAGGTACCGAGTCGATGCGCGGGGGTACAGGTACCGAGTCGATGTGTGGGGGTACAGGTACCGAGTCGATGCGTGGGGGTACAGGTACCGAGTCGATGTGTGGGGGTACACAGGTACCGAGTCGATGCGGGGGTACAGGTACCGAGTCGATGCGCGGGGTACAGGTACCGAGTCGATGTGTGGGGTACAGGTACCGAGTCGATGCGCGGGGTACAGGTACCGAGTCGATGTGCGGGGGTACAGGTACCGAGTCGATGTGGGGGTACAGGTACCGAGTCGATGCGTGGGGGTACAGGTACCGAGTCGATGTGTGGGGGTACAGGTACAGGTACAGGAGTCGATGTGGGGGTACAGGTCGAGTCGATGTGGGGGTACAGGTACCGAGTCGATGTGTGGGGGTACAGGTCGACCGGGGTACAGGTACCGAGTCGATGTGCGGGGGTACAGGTACCGAGTCGACCGCGGGGGTACAGGTACCGAGTCGATGTGTGGGGGTACAGGTACCGAGTCAATGTGCGGGGGTACAGGGCGTGGGGGTACAGGTACCGAGTCGATGTGTGGGGTACAGGTACCGAGTCGATGCGCGGGGGTACAGGTACCGAGTCGATGCGTGGGGGTACAGGTAGTCAGGTACAGGTACCGAGTCGATGCGTGGGGGTACAGGTACCGTCAGTCGATGCGTGGGGGTACAGGTACAGGAGTCGATGCGGGGGTACAGGTACCGAGTCGATGCGGGGGTACAGGTACCGAGTCGATGCGCGGGGTACAGGTACCGAGTCGATGCGTGGGGGTACAGGTACCGAGTCGATGCGCGGGGGTACAGGTACCGAGTCGATGCGCGGGGTACAGGTACCGAGTCGATGCGGGGGTACAGGTACCGAGTCGATGCGTGGGGGTACAGGTACCGAGTCGATGTGGGGGTACAGGTACCGAGTCAATGTGGGGGGTACAGGTACCGAGTCGATGTGGGGGTACAGGTACCGAGTCGATGTGGGGGTACAGGTACCGAGTCATGTGGGGGTACAGGTACCGAGTCGATGTGTGGGGGTACAGGTACCGAGTCGATGCGTGGGGGTACAGGTACCGAGTCAATGTGTGGGGGTACAGGTACCGAGTCGATGTGTGGGGGTACAGGTACCGAGTCGATGTGGGGGTACAGGTACCGAGTCGATGTGGGGGGTACAGGTACCGAGTCGATGCGTGGGGGTACAGGTACCGAGTCGATGTGTGCGGGGGTACAGGTACCGAGTCGATGCGCGGGGTACAGGTACCGAGTCGATGTGTGGGGGGTACAGGTACCGAGTCGATGTGTGGGGGTACAGGTACCGAGTCGATGTGGGGGTACAGGTACCGAGTCGATGGCGGGGGTACAGGTACCGAGTCGTACAGGTACCGAGAAAAATGTGGGGGTACAGGTACCGAGTCGATGCGTGGGGGTACAGGTACCGAGTCGATGTGGGGGTACAGGTACCAGATGTGTGGGGGTACACCGAGTCGATGTGTGGGGGTACAGGTACCGAGTCGATGCGTGGGGGTACAGGTACCGAGTCGATGCGCGGGGGTACAGGTACCGAGTCGATGCGTGGGGTACAGGTACCGAGTCGATGCGCGGGGTACAGGTACCGAGTCGATGCGGGGGTACAGGTACCGAGTCGATGCGTGGGGGTACAGGTACCGAGTCGATGCGGGGGTACAGGTACCGAGTCGTACGTGGGGTCGAGTCAGGGGGTACAGGTACCGAGTCGATGCGCGGGGGTACAGGTACCGAGTCGATGCGCGGGGGTACAGGTACCGAGTCGATGTGCGGGGGTACAGGTACCGAGTCGATGTGTGGGGGTACAGGTACCGAGTCGATGCGCGGGGGTACAGGTACCGAGTCGATGTGCGGGGGTACAGGTACCGAGTCGATGTGGGGGGTACAGGTACCGAGTCGATGCGGGGGTACAGGTACCGAGTCGATGCGCTGGGGTACAGGTACCGAGTCGATGTGCGGGGGTACAGGTACCGAGTCGATGTGGGGGTACAGGTACCGAGTCGATGGGGGTACAGGTACCGAGTCGATGTGGGGGTACAGGTACCGAGTCGATGTGTGGGGGTACAAGTACCGAGTCGATGCGTGGGGGTACAGGTACCGAGTCGATGCGTGGGGGTACAGGTACCGAGTCGATGTGTGGGGGTACAGGTACCGAGTCGATGGGCGGGGGTACAGGTACCGAGTCGATGCGCGGGGGTACAGGTACCGAGTCGATGCGCGGGGGTACAGGTACCGAGTCGATGCGCGGGGTACAGGTACCGAGTCGATGCGGGGGGTACAGGTACCGAGTCGATGCGGGGGGTACAGGTACCGAGTCGATGCGGGGGGTACAGGTACCGAGTCGATGCGTGGGGGTACAGGTACCGAGTCGATGCGCGGGGGTACAGGTACCGAGTCGATGCGCGGGGGTACAGGTACCGAGTCGATGCGCGGGGGTACAGGTACCGAGTCGATGCGCGGGGGTACAGGTACCGAGTCGATGCGCGGGGGTACAGGTACCGAGTCGATGCGCGGGGTACAGGTACCGAGTCGATGCGCGGGGGTACAGGTACCGAGTCGATGTGTGGGGGTACAGGAGTCGATGTGTGGGGGTACAGGTACCGAGTCGATGCGCGGGGGTACAGGTACCGAGTCGATGTGCGGGGGTACAGGTACCGAGTCGATGTGTGGGGGTACAGGTACCGAGTCAATGCGGGGGTACAGGTACCGAGTCAATGTGGGGGTACAGGTACCGAGTCGATGCGGGGGTACAGGTACCGAACCGAGTCGATGCGTGGGGGTACAGGTACCGAGTCGATGTGTGGGGGTACAGGGGTCGATGTGTGGGGGTACAGGTACCGAGTCGATGTGTGGGGGTACAGGTACCGAGTCGATGTGGGGGTACAGGTACCGAGTCATGCGAGGGGGTACAGGTACCGAGTCGATGCGCGGGGGTACAGGTACCGAGTCGATGTGGGGGTACAGGTACCGAGGGGGTACAGGTACCGAGTCGATGCGATGGGGGTACAGGTACCGAGTCGATGTGTGGGGGTACAGGTACCGAGTCGATGCGGGGGGTACAGGTACCGAGTCGATGCGTGGGGGTACAGGTACCGAGTCGATGCGGGGGTACAGGTACCGAGTCGATGCCGGGGGTACAGGTACCGAGTCGATGTGGGGGGTACAGGAGTCGATGTGCGGGGGTACAGGTACCGAGTCGATGCGCGGGGGTACAGGTACCGAGTCGATGTGTGGGGGTACAGGTACCGAGTCGATGCGCGGGGGTACAGGTACCGAGTCGATGTGCGGGGGGGGTACAGGTACCGAGTCGATGCGCGGGGTACAGGTACCAGTCGATGCGTGGGGGTACAGGTACCGAGTCGATGTGTGGGGTACAGGTACCGAGTCGATGCGCGGGGGTACAGGTACCGAGTCGATGTGCGGGGGTACAGGTACCGAGTCGATGCGCGGGGGTACAGGTACCGAGTCGATGCGTGGGGTACAGGTACCGAGTCGATGTGTGGGGGGGTACAGGTACCGAGTCAATGTGCGGGGGTACAGGTACCGAGTCGATGTACAGGTACCGAGGGGGTACAGGTACCGAGTCGATGCGCGGGGGTACAGGTACCGAGTCGATGCGCGGGGGTACAGGTACCGAGTCGATGTGTGGGGTACAGGTACCGAGTCGATGTGCGGGGGTACAGGTACCGAGTCGATGCGCGGGGTACAGGTACCGAGTCGATGTGGGGGGGTACAGGTACAGGTACCGAGTCAATGTGCGGGGTACAGGTACCGAGTCGATGCGCGGGGGTACAGGTACCGAGTCGATGTGTGGGGCTACAGGTACCGAGTCGATGCGCGGGGGTACAGGTACCGAGTCGATGTGCGGGGGTACAGGTACCGAGTCAATGTGCGGGGGTACAGGTACCGAGTCAATGTGTGGGGGTACAGGTACCGAGTCAATGTGCGGGGGTACAGGTACCGAGTCGATGCGCGGGGTACAGGTTAATGGAAGCAATTTGAACATATAGGTCGAGCTAAAGTGACTATTCATAGATAACAAACAACGAGTGGCAGCAGTGTAAGAACATTTGTTAATTGTTCTGCAGTCTCATGGCGGTAGTAGAGAGAACAGTCTTTGACTTGGGTGACTTGGAGTCTTTGACAATATTTTGGGCCTTCCTCTGACAACGCCTGGGTTGAGGTCCTGGATGGCAGGAAGCTTGGCCCCAGTGATGTACTGGGCCGTACGCACCACCCTCTGTAGCGCCTTACGTTCGTATGCCGAGCAGTCACCATACCAGGCGGTGATGCAACCGGTCAGGATGCTCTCGATGGTGCAGCTGTAGAACTTTTTGAGGATCTGGGGACCCATGCCAAATCTTTTCAGTTTCCTGATGGGGAAAAGGCGTGGTCGTGCCCTCTTCACAACCTTCTTGGTATGTTTGGACCATGATATGATAATATACCACGACACATCGCAGATTGCCTGGACACAGCCCTTAATTATAAACTGGGTGGTTCGAGCCCTGAATATTGATTGGCTGACAGCAATGGTATATCAGACCGTATAACACGGGTATGACAAAACATTTATATTTACTGCTCTAATTACGTTGGTAACCAGTTTACAATGGCAATAAGGGAAAGAGGGATACCGAGTCAATTGTTCAACTCAATGCATTCAACTGAAATGTGTCTTCCACATTTAACCCAACCCCTCTGAATCGGAGAGGTGCGGGGGGCTGCCATAATCGACATCCACGTCATCAGCGCCCACCTCGGGGGTTTGTGAGATATGGCCAATATACCACAGCTAAAGGCCTGTATCCAGGCACTCGGCGTTGCGTCGTGCCTAAGCACTCCGCTTTACCACACCTCCTTGGGCCTTAATTGCTTAAACATACGGCTCTGCTTTGTGAGTATTCAAGTTTTTATGGAGCAAACGTGAGATTGATATTCTTTCTGGTGTTTTACAGAACAACTGGTGCTGTGAGTTCAGGATATCAGGACCTGTTTAGACAAAGCAATGGTAACAGGGGAGCAAAGGGTCGCAGTATATGGGGACAAAGGACTGTCCGCAGTGTTGCTGTTATAATGAGTTACCTGATACATGGAACGCATGAAGGAATAAATGTATAGAAAAGCGTGTATTGATATTTTAGCGAATGGAGATCCTAATAAAATACTAAACTTTTACTTTCAGCTAGAAAACTCATCAACAGTAAACTCTGTTTATTCCAGCTCTCTACTCTCCAGTTTTAACTCCTGGATATTCCTTCTGATAGACAGGCCTGTCAAATTTATGTCTAACATGGACAACCAAATTCCTTGAAGCCTGAAAGATTTCCCGAAAGCATCTCTGAACTCTTGACAGTTATGAGAAGCATGTGGATAATGTAAATCATGATGGTCGGTGCAATGAAAGGACTCTTTTTGTCGACTGTAACAGTAGTTCTTGATGATCGTTCTGTGTAAATTAAAGTTTCACTGTATGTATTTAAAAATTACCATGACTATTTACAAAGTTTTCTCTCCATGGGACTTTTCATGATTGATGTAAGGGTATTACTTATTTTTCATATGAAAGTTAACATAATGTCGAGCCGAACTCCAGACTTACGTTGACTTGGTCGAGATCTCGCGAGAAAGTGTGAACTTTCTGTTTGGACGAGAACTCGACCCGTCTTTGATCAGCTCAGAACGGAAGAAGGTGGGACGCGACGGAAAAGTAGATTAAAGAAGGATTTCTCGAGGGGGTGGGCATGTTGAAGAGAAACAATGTTTTGTTGACATTTGACCGGGACAGACGGCATTACAGTTGTTAAACGGTACGTTAATAACACTTAAAGGTGATTTTTTTCCTGTCTTTCTGAACAGTCCATGCAGTTGTTTGCTCGCTAAACATCCATCTGGCCGATTCTGCTCTGTCTGCCTCTTGTAGCGACACTGTTTCCATTTTATAGATATGTAACACAATCAATACCCTATTTGTATCTTAATTGGGGTTAGTTTTATCCACGTTTGTTTGGTCAGACGGTGGATTTAAATTGTTATCCAACAAGCTATTGACATGACTCTACTGTGCTCCCATTTCGAGGAGGCATATGCTCCTAAATATTTTTCTGTGCTGTCTGGAATTTTTATTTGGGAGAAAGTGACCAGCGCCCAGGTAATAATTGTTGTAATTGTATATCGACTTTTTAAGTGCAGGTATGTTTTTTGTTGTTGTGGTACTGTTGATGACGCGCTGGGCTCAGGACCAGAAGGTTGAGGGTTCGAGCCTCACAAACCTGCCTGTTTCCTTATTTCGGTGTCGGACGTGAACGGACGGTGTCATCAACTAACTACCGTGTGTTTTTTTTGGCGGGTGAGCGCGTCCCTGTAACGGCATGTTTTAACTAGTACTTGTATTCCGCTATGCTCGCTTTAGCCCTTATTCCCTTATTGCTGGTTACCAGCAGTAAATATAAATGTTTTGTCATACCCGTGTTATACGGTTGGACTAGTAACCGGAAGGTTGCGAGTTCAAATCCCCGAGCTGACAAGGTACAAATCTGTCGTTCTGCCCCTGAACAGGCAGTTAACCCACTGTTCCCAGGCCATCATTGAAAATAAGAATGTGTTCTTAACTGACTTGCCTGGTTAAATAAAGGTTAAATAAATAAAACATGTGGGTGGGATCTCATCCATTCATAAAGGCTAACTAAACTACATAGCCAAAAGTATGTGGACACCTGCTAGTTGAACATCATATTCCAAAATCATGGGCATTCATTTGGAGTTGCTTTCCACTATAGGTTGGAACATTGTGCTGCAGGGACTTGTTTCCATTAAGCCACGAGCATTAGTGAGGTTGGGCACTGATGTTGGGTGATTAGGCCTGGCTCGCAGTCTGCGTTATAATTCATCCCATAGGTGTTGGATGGGGTTGAGGTCAGGGCTCTGTGCAGGTCAGTCAAGTTCTTCCACACTGTTCTCGACAAACCATTTCTGTATGGACATCGCTTTGAGCACGGGGGCATTGTCATGCTGAAACAGGAAAGGGCCTTACCCCAAACTGTTGCCACAAAGTTGGAAGCACAGAATCGTCTAGAATGTCATTGTATGCTGTAGCGTTAAGATTTCCCTTCACTGGAACTAAGGGACCTAACCATTAAAAACAGCCCCAGACCATTATTCCTCCTCCACCAAACTTTACAGTTGGCACTATGCATTGGGGCAGGTAGCGTTCTACTGACATCTGTCAAACCCTGATTTGTTCGTTGGACTGCCAGATGGTGAGGCGTGATTCATCACTCCAGAGAACGCTTTTTCACTTCTCCAGAGTCCAATGACGGTGAGCTTTACACCAATCCAGCCGACGCTTGGCGTTGCGCATGGTGATCTTAAGTTGCTTCGCCATGGAAACCATTTCATTGAAGCTCCCGACAAATAGTTATTGTCTCGACTTTGCTTCCAGAAACGGTTTGGAACTCCCGTTCTGTGAGCTTGTGTGGCCTACCACTCTGCGGTCCCGTTCTGTGAGCTTGTGTGGCCTACCACCCTGCGGTCCCGTTCTGTGAGCTTGTGTGGCCTACCACCCTGCGGTCCCGTTCTGTGAGCTTGTGTGTCCTACCACCCTGCGGTCCCGTTCTGTGAGCTTGTGTGGCCTACCACCCTGCGGTCCCGTTCTGTGAGCTTGTGTGTCCTACCACCCTGCCGTCCCGTTCTGTGAGCTTGTGTGTCCTACCACCCTGCGGTCCCGTTCTGTGAGCTTGTGTGGCCTACCACCCTGCGGTCCCGTTCTGTGAGGTTGTGTGGCCTACCACTCTGCGGTCCCGTTCTGTGAGCTTGTGTGTCCTACCACCCTGCCGTCCCGTTCTGTGAGCTTGTGTGGCCTACCACCCTGCCGTTGAGTCGTTGTTGCTCGTAGACTTTTTCCACGTTCAGAATAACAGCACTTGCAGTTGACTGGCGCAGAAATGTGATGAACTGTCTTATTGGGGAGGCGGCGCCCTGTGTCTTATTGGGGAGGCGGCGCCCTGTGTCTTATTGGGGAGGCGGCGCCCTGTGTCTTATTGGGGAGGCGGCGCCTGTGTCTTATTGGGGAGGCGGCGCCTGTGTCTTATTGGGGAGGCGGCGTGCGGCGCCCTTATTGGGAGGCGGCGCCCTGTGTCTTGGGGAGGCGGCGCCTGTGTCTTATTGGGGGAGGCGGCGCCCTGGGAGGCGGCGCCTTAGGCGGCGCCCTTGGGGAGGCGGCGCCCTGTGTCTTATTGGGAGGCGGCGCCCTGTGTCTTATTGGGGAGGCGGGGATTGGGGAGGGCGCCCTGTGTCTTATTGGGGAGGCGGGGTCTTATTATTATTGGGGGCGGCGCCTGTGTCTTATTGGGGAGGCGGCGCCTGCGTCTTATTGGGATTGGGGAGGCGGCGCCCTGTGTCTTATTGGGGAGGCGGCGCCCTTGGGGAGGCGGCGCCTGTGTCTTGCGGGAGGCGGCGCCCTGCGTCTGGGGATTATTGGGGAGGCGCCCTGCGTCTTATTGGGGAGGCGGCGCCACGTTGAAAGTCACTGAGCTCTTCAGTAAGGCCAAATAGCCGACTTTACTAATTTGAAGGGGTGTCCACATACTTTTGTATGTATAGCAGTTTTGTGGTTATGAAGCTATCGGCACGGGCGCCGCCCGCCTGCCGATGTACTTTTGTGTGACAGAATATTTGGAACGCGAAGCGAATGGCGCAAATCGTCACTACGGAGCGCAGATTGTGAAATCACTGTGGAGAGCCCTTAAGAGGCGCTGTAAAACTGTCCATGTTTATAAATGTGGAAATCCACTCTCTCTCTTGTAAATGTGTATATATTTTTTTGTGGCACAGTTGATGGCTCGCTGGGCTTGGGACCTTAAGGCTGAGGGTTTTAGCCTGTTCCACTACATGATGGTAGTGTGGCCTGTCCCACAGCCTCTGTAGTGTGGCCTGTCCCACAGCCTCTGTAGTGTGGCCTGTCCCACAGCCTCTGTAGTGTGGCCTGTCCCACAGCCTCGGTAGTGTGGCCTGTCCCACAGCCTCGGTAGTGTGGCCTGTCCCACAGCCTCGGTAGTGTGGCCTGTCCCACAGCTTCGGTAGTGTGGCCTGTCCCACAGCTTCGGTAGTGTGGCCTGTCCCACAGCCTCGGTAGTGTGGCCTGTCCCACAGCCTCGGTAGTGTGGCCTGTCCCACAGCCTCGGTAGTGTGGCCTGTCCCACAGCCTCGGCAGTGTGGCCTGTCCCACTGCCTCGGCAGTGTGGCCTGTCCCACAGCCCCGGCAGTGTGGCCTGTCCCACAGCCTCTGCAGTGTGGCCTGTCCCACAGCCTCGGCAGTGTGGTGACAGAAGGAAAGGAGATGAGCTTCAAAAGTAAATTCGGCAAAAAAAGAAGAAACGTCCCTTTTTCAGGAACCTGTCTGTCGTAAAAATCTAAACTTCACAGATCTTCATTGTAAAGGGTTTAAACACTGTTTCCCAGGCTTGTTGTAAAGGGTTTAAACACTGTTTCCCAGGCTTGTTGTAAAGGGTTTAAACACTGTTTCCCAGGCTTCTTCAATGAACCATAAATAATTAATGAACATGCACCTGTGGAAGGGACATTAAGACACTAACAGCTTACAGACTGTAGGCAATTAAAGGTCACGGGGCGTCAGAGGGCGGGGGCGTCAGAGGGCGGGGGCGTCAGAGGGCGGGGGCGTCAGAGGGCGGGGGCGTCAGAGGGCGGGGCGGGACGTCAGAGGGCAGGGGCGTCAAAGGTCTGGGCGGGTTCAGGACATCAGAGGGCAGGGCAGGACATCAGAGGCCCAGTGTGTAAAATCCTCCATCTCCTAACCGTGATGTGTTGAGATTAAACAGGTTCTTTATATAGGCCTGCTGGGGGCCAGAGGGCGGGGCGTCAGGGGGCGGGGCGTCAGAGGGCAGGGCAGGACATCAGAAGCCCAGTGTGTAAAATCCTCCATCTCCTAACCGTGATGTGTTGAGATTAAACAGGTTCTTTATATAGGCCTGCTGGGGGCCAAGCTGCTGCTAGTTTATCTGTCTGTCGTTAAACCGCTCTAAATGTGTCCAGGCACAGCACTGCCTGCCTGGTTACAGGGCTGCTATTTCTAATCAACTCCCATTGTATTTTTCACATGCTTCACCTGTAAACAACAGGTGTAAACAACAGGTGTAAACAACAGGGTCCATTTCCATCAAGAGAAAATGGAAATAGTGACACCGTGAATAACGTGGCTATATACAGGAAGTACCAGGGAATAACGTGGCTATATACAGGAAGTACCAGGGAATAACGTGGCTATATACAGGAAGTACCAGGGAATAACGTGGCTATATACAGGAAGTACCAGGTAGCAACCTGGCTATATACAGGAAGTACCAGGTAGCAACCTGGCTATATACAGGAAGTACCAGGTAGCAACCTGGCTATACACAGGAAGTACCAGGTAGCAACCTGGCTATACACAGGAAGTACCAGGTAGCAACCTGGCTATACACAGGAAGTACCAGGTAGCAACCTGGCTATACACAGGAAGTACCAGGTAGCAACCTGGCTATACACAGGAAGTACCAGGTAGCAACCTGGCTATACACAGGAAGTACCAGGTAGCAACCTGGCTATATACAGGAAGTACCAGGTAGCAACCTGGCTATATACAGGAAGTACCAGGTAGCAACCTGGCTATATACAGGAAGTACCAGGTAGCAACCTGGCTATATACAGGAAGTACCAGGTAGCAACCTGGCTATATACAGGAAGTACCAGGTAGCAACCTGGCTATATACAGGAAGTACCAGGTAGCAACCTGGCTATATACAGGAAGTATCAGGTAGCAACCTGGCTATATACAGGAAGTACCAGGTAGCAACCTGGCTATATATAGGGCCTGCCCCGACCCTCGTCCCTGCCTGTCAGTGTTGCTCAGAGTCGGCCTGCTCTGACCCTCGTCCCTGTCTGTCAGTGTTGCTCAGAGTCGGCCTGCCCTGCCTGCTTCCCTGCCTGTCAGTGTGGTTCAGAGTCGGCCTGCCCTGCCTGCTTCCCTTGGGCTGTGGATGAAAACATCCACCATGTGTTAGTTTGGCAGCTGAAAGGTTGTCCTGTGACTGTGAGTGGCTGGCTGGCTGGCTGGCTGGCTGGCTGGCTGACTTAGGCTGGTGGCACTGGAGCTAAATTAGAATGAAACGTTTGTTCTGTAGTAGAGGTCCCTCCCCGGCACGGTGACGTGGTCTGTAGTAGAGAGGTCCCTCCCCGGCACGGTGACGCGGTCTGTAGTAGAGAGGTCCCTCCCCTCCCGGCACGGTGACGTGGTCTGTAGTAGAGAGGTCCCTCCCTCCCGGCACGGTGACGTGGTCTGTAGTAGAGAGGTCCCTCCCCCCCGGCACGGTGACGCGGTCTGTAGTAGAGAGGTCCCTCCCCTCCCCGGCACGGTGACGCGGTCTGTAGTAGAGAGGTCCCCCCCTCCCCCGGCACGGTGACGCGGTCTGTAGTAGAGAGGTCCCTCCCCTCCCGGCACGGTGACGCGGTCTGTAGTAGAGAGGTCCCTCCCCTCCCCGGCACGGTGACGCGGTCTGTAGTAGAGAGGTCCCTCCCTCCCGGCACGGTGACGCGGTCTGTAGAGAGGTCCCTCCCTCCCGGCACGGTGACGCGGTCTGTAGTAGAGAGGTCCCTCCCCTCCCCGGCACGGTGACGCGGTCTGTAGTAGAGAGGTCCCTCCCCTCCCCGGCACGGTGACGCGGTCTGTAGTAGAGAGGTCCCTCCCCTCCCCGGCACGGTGACGCGGTCTGTAGTAGAGAGGTCCCTCCTCCCCCGGCACGGTGACGCGGTCTGTAGTAGAGAGGTCCCTCCCTCCCCGGCACGGTGACGCGGTCTGTAGTAGAGAGGTCCCTCCCGGCACTGACGCGGTCTGTAGTAGAGAGGTCCCTCCCCTCCCCGGCACGGTGACGCGGTCTGTAGTAGAGAGGTCCCTCCCCTCCCCGGCACGGTCCCCGGTCTGTAGTAGAGAGGTCCCTCCCCTCCCCGGCACGGGACGCGGTCTGTAGTAGAGAGGTCCCTCCCCTCCCCGGCACGGTGACGCGGTCTGTAGTAGAGAGGTCCCTCCCCTCCCCCCCGGCACGGTGACGCGGTCTGTAGTAGAGAGGTCCCTCCCCTCCCGGCACGGTGACGCGGTCTGTAGTAGAGAGGTCCCTCCCCTCCCCGGCACGGTGACGCGGTCTGTAGTAGAGAGGTCCCTCCCCTCCCCGGCACGGTGACGCGGTCTGTAGTAGAGGTCCCTCCCCTCCCCGGCACGGTGACGCGGTCTGTAGTAGAGAGGTCCCTCCCCTCCCCGGCACGGTGACGCGGTCTGTAGTAGAGAGGTCCCTCCCCTCCCCGGCACGGTGACGCGGTCTGTAGTAGAGAGGTCCCTCCCCTCCCCGGCACGGTGACGCGGTCTGTAGTAGAGAGGTCCCTCCCCTCCCCGGCACGGTGACGCGGTCTGTAGTAGAGAGGTCCCTCCCCGGCACGGTGACGCGGTCTGTAGTAGAGAGGTCCCTCCCCGCCCCGGCACGGTGATGTGGTCTAGTAGAGAGGTCCCTCCCCTCCCCGGCACGGTGACGTGGTCTGTAATTGTGACTCCACTTTCTCCATACTGACGTTTTGCGTGTCCGATTGCCTTCCGGAGGGAATAACTACGCTGTTTGTATTCCGCCATGTTTACAGTCGCCTTGCCATGATTAAATGCGGTGGTACGTGCTTTCCAGTTTTGCATGAATGCTGCCATCAATCCACAGTTTCTGGTTAGGGAAGGTTTTAAGTCCCGGTGGGTACAACATCTCGTATACACTTCCTTATAAACTCACTCACTGAGTCAGCGTGTACGTCGATGTTATTGTCTGAGGAACATGATCAAAACAATCCGATTTGGTCAGACCATCGTTGGATAGACCTAAGCACGGGCGCATCCTGTTTTAGTTTCTGCCTATAGGAGGAGAGCAACAAGATGGAGTCATGGTCAGATTTGCCAAAAGGAGGGCGGGAGAAGGGCGTTGTACGCATCGCGGACGTTAGAGTAGCAGTGGTCGAGCGTGTTACTTGCTCATGGACTGCGATCGATATGCTGATAGAATTTAGGAAGCCTTGTTCTCAAATTAGCTTTGTTAAAATCCCCAGCTACAATAAATACAGCCTCAGGATATATGGTTTCCTGTTTGCATAGAGTCCAGTGTATATACACGGCTGTAACTATAACCGAGGAGAGTTCTCTTGGGAGATGATACGGTCGCCATTTTATTTTGAGGAATTCTAGGTCCGGTGAACAAAAAGGACTTGAGTTCTTGTATGTTTTTACAATTACCCCATGAGTCGTTAATCATGAAACACACACCCCCTTCTTCTTACCGGAGAGATGTTTGTTCCTGTCGGCGTGATGCACTGAAAACCCCGTTGGCTGTACTGACTCCGACAGCATGTCCCCAGCTAGCCACGTCTCCGTGAAAGAGAGAGTGTTACAATCCAGGATATGTCTTTGGAAAGCAACTCTTGTCCTGATTTAATTGACTTTAAAAAAAACTAGCGACTGGATATTAGCGAGTAATATACTGGGAAGCGGTGGGTGGTGTGCGTGTCCTGCCAAAGCCTCACTAGAAGACCGCTCATTGCAGTGCTCTGTTTACCAGGCTAATATATCGTTGTCTTGTCCTAACCTAAACCGTGGACCTCTCAGTGCAGTGCTCTGTTTTCCAGGCTAATATATCGTTGTCTTGTCCTAACCTAAACCGTGGACCTCTCAGTGCAGTGCTCTGTTTCCCAGGCTAATATATCGTTGTCTTGTCCTAACCTAAACCGTGGACCTCTCAGTGCAGTGCTCTGTTTTCCAGGCTAATATATCGTTGTCTTGTCCTAACCTAAACCGTGGACCTCTCAGTGCAGTGCTCTGTTTCCCAGGCTAATATATCGTTGTCTTGTCCTAACCTAAACCGTGGACCTCTCAGTGCAGTGCTCTGTTTTCCAGGCTAATATATCGTTGTCTTGTCCTAACCTAAACCGTGGACCTCTCAGTGCAGTGCTCTGTTTTCCAGGCTAATATATCGTTGTCTTGTCCTAACCTAAACCGTGGACCTCTCAGTGCAGTGCTCTGTTTTCCAGGCTAATATATCGTTGTCTTGTCCTAACCTAAACCGTGGACCTCTCAGTGCAGTGCTCTGTTTCCCAGGCTAATATATCGTTGTCTTGTCCTAACCTAAACCGTGGACCTCTCAGTGCAGTGCTCTGTTTTCCAGGCTAATATATCGTTGTCTTGTCCTAACCTAAACCGTGGACCTCTCAGTGCAGTGCTCTGTTTTCCAGGCTAATATATCGTTGTCTTGTCCTAACCTAAACCGTGGACCTCTCAGTGCAGTGCTCTGTTTTCCAGGCTAATATATCGTTGTTGACAGATTGTTTGTAGTGGATTTAAAGGTGGGTGTTCCACTGAACCGTAAAGTGAGCCATCCAAGCAGCTATCTGGGTAAAGCTGTGGGTCTGCTGAGAGCAGGATGAGAGTGGTGGTGTCTGGGTACAGCTGTGGGTCTGCTGAGAGCAGGATGAGAGTGGTGGTGTCTGGGTACAGCTGTGGGTCTGCTGAGAGCAGGATGAGAGTGGTGGTGTCTGGGTACAGCTGTGGGCCTGCTGAGAGCAGGATGAGAGTGGTGGTGTCTGGGTACAGCTGTGTGCCTGCTGAGAGCAGGATGAGAGTGGTGGTGTCTGGGTACAGCTGTGGGCCTGCTGAGAGCAGGATGAGAGTGGTGGTGTCTGGGTAAAGCTGTGCCTGCTGAGAGCAGGATGAGAGTGGTGGTGTCTGGGTAAAGCTGTGTGCCTGCTGAGAGCAGGATGAGAGTGGTGGTGTCTGGGTACAGCTGTGGGTCTGCTGAGGGTCTGCTGGAGCAGCAGGATGAGAGTGGTGGTGTCTGGGTACAGCTGTGGGTCTGCTGAGAGCAGGATGAGAGTGGTGGTGTCTGGGTACAGCTGTGGGTCTGCTGAGAGCAGGATGAGAGTGGTGGTGTCTGGGTAAAGCTGTGGGCCTGCTGAGAGCAGGGTGAGAGTGGTGGTGTCTGGGTAAAGCTGTGGGTCTGCTGAGAGCAGGATGAGAGTGGTGGTGTCTGGGTAGCTGTGGGCCTGCTGAGAGCAGGATGAGAGTGGTGGTGTCTGGGTAAAGCTGTGGGTCTGCTGAGAGCAGGATGAGAGTGGTGGTGTGGTACAGCTGTGTCTGGGATGAGAGTGGTGGTGTCTGGGTAAAGCTGTGGGCCTGCTGAGAGCAGAATGAGAGTGGTGGTGTCTGGGAAACATGACCAAATCTTATAGATTTTAGAGTCCAAATTATAGAGTCCAAGTTGGCCCGAGAAGTGCTCTCCTTTTTAAATCTGTAACTTTGGGCCACCTTGAAAATGTAGTGACCTGTCAGGCAGAGATATTCCTGAACAGGCATGGTAATGATGGGGATTCAGACTGCTGTTTACAGAGGACCATATTACCTCCATATTGTGGCTCTCTCACTACAGAAGCAACAACATTGAGCCTATTTTGAGCTATTTAACAACTGGCAGAGAGACGAGGGTTGAAGATGGTTCTGGCAGGGTTTAGGGTCTCTTTTTCAGGACTGGACCAAACAGGCGAACAGAACCTAATCTAGGGCTGGGTGATATAGCCTGGGCCAAACAGAACCTAACCTTGGGCTGGGTGATATAGCCTGGGCCAAACAGAACCTAATCTAGGGCTGGGTGATATAGCCTGGGCCAAAGAGAACCTAATCTAGGGCTGGGTGATATAGCCTGGGCCAAACAGAACCCAATCTAGGGCTGGGTGATATAGCCTGGGCCTAACAGAACCCAATCTAGGGCTGGGTGATATAGCCTGGGCCAAACAGAACCTAATCTAGGGCTGGGTGATATAGCCTGGGCCAAACAGAACCTAATCTAGGGCTGGGTGATATAGCCTGGGCCAAACAGAACCTAATCTAGGGCTGGGTGATATAGCCTGGGCCAAACAGAACCTAATCTAGGGCTGGGTGATATAGCCTGGGCCAAACAGAACCTAATCTAGGGCTGGGTGATATAGCCTGGGCCAAACAGAACCTAATCTAGGGCTGGGTGATATAGCCTGGGCCAAACAGAACCTAATCTAGGGCTGGGTGATATAGCCTGGGCCAAACAGAACCTAATCTAGGGCTGGGTGATATAGCCTGGGCCAAACAGAACCTAATCTAGGGCTGGGTGATATAGCCTGGGCCAAACAGAACCTAATCTAGCGCTGGGTGATATAGCCTGGGCCAAACAGAACCTAATCTAGGGCTGGGTGATATAGCCTGGGCCAAACAGAACCTAATCTAGGGCCGGGCGATATTTTTTAAATATTTTTTTACATTTTATTTCACCTTTATTTAACCAGGTAGGCTAGTTGAGAACAGGTTCTCATTTGCAACTGCGACCTGGCCAAAATAAAGCATAGCAGTGTGAACAGACAACAGAGTTACACATGGAGTAAACAATTAACAAGTCAATAACACAGAGAAAAAAGGGGAGTCTATATACAATGTGTGCAAAAGGCATGAGGAGGTAGGCAAATAATTACAATATTGCAGATTAACACTGGAGTGATAAATGATCAGATGGTCATGTACAGGTAGAGATATTGGTCCTTCTGTAGTTCAGTTGGTAGAGCATGGCGCTTGTAACGCCAGGATAGTGGGTTCGATTCCCGGGACCACCCATACGTAGAATGTATGCACACATGACTGTAAGTCGCTTTGGATAAAAGCTTCTGCTAAATGGCATATATTATATATATATTATATTGGTGTGCAAAAGAGCAGAAAACTAAATAAATAAAAACTGTGGGGATGAGGTAGGTGAAAATGGGTGGGCTATTTACCAATAGATTATGTACAGCTGCAGCGATCGGTTAGCTGCTCAGCTAGCTGATGTTTGAAGTTGGTGAGGGAGATAAAAGTCTCCAACTTCAGCGATTTTTGCAATTCGTTCCAGTCACAGGCAGCAGAGTACTGGAACTAAAGGCGGCCGAATGAGGTGTTGGCTTTAGGGATGATCAGTGAGATACACCTGCTGGAGCGCGTGCTACGGATGGGTGTTGCCACCGTGACCAGTGAGCTGAGATAAGGCGGAGCTTTGCCTAGCATGGCCTTGTAGATGACCTGAAGCCAGTGGGTCTGGCGACGAATATGTAGCGAGGGCCAGCCGACTAGAGCATACAAGTCGCAGTGGTGGGTAGTATAAGGTGCTTTAGTGACAAAACGGATGGCACTGTGATAGACTGCATCCAGTTTGCTGAGTAGAGTGTTGGAAGCAATTTTGTAGATGACGTCGCCGAAGTCGAGGATCGGTAGTTTTACTAGGGTAAGCTTGGCAGCGTGAGTGAAGGAGGCTTTGTTGCGGAATAGAAAGCCGATTCTTGATTTGATATAGCCTGGGCCAAACAACCTAATCTAGGGCCGGGCGATTTAGGCCAAAAAACTGATTTTTAAAAAAATAGTTATGGACACACCTCTCTCATTCAAGGGTTTTTCTTTATTTTTACTATTTTCTAAATTGTAGAATAATAATGAAAACATCAACTATTAAATCACACGTGGAATCATGTAGTAACCAGAAAAGTGTTACACAAATCAACATGTATTTTATATTCTTCAAAGTAGCCACCCTTTGCCTTGCTGGCAGCTTTGCACACTCTTGGCATTCTCTCAACCAGCTTCACCTGGAATGCTTTTTCCAACCGTCTTGAAGGAGTTCCCACATATGCTGAGTACTTGTTGGCTGCTTTTCCTTCACTCTGCTGTCCAACTCGTGGTACTTCTGAAGGCTCTCTTCCTCTGGCCTTACAGATCCTCTGGAACAGGTGTCAGCTTCAAGGGATAACCGAAAGGCTTTGTCACGTCAACGCAGCCTGCTCAAATGTGCGTCAGTGTAAAGATGAGGCCTACTGTCTGTGATATGAGGTCTCAATGTGTGAGCATTTGAGCTGCTGGTCTGGGGGGTGTTTTCCCACATTGACTTATCTGTCTTTTACTGAGGGATATTTTTAACAGCATGGGTGGGGTTGAGTAGGGGGGGGGATTCCCCCTGGCCTGATCTCCACAACACAATTTATAGGAGCTGTTAACTGTGTGTTTATCCTGCTTCTCTGGCTGTCCCTGACTTTGCGGGAGGAGCGTTTCATTGCGGGAGGAGCGTTTCTTTGCGGGATCAGTCAAGTTTACCTCTCCCTCCTTCGTTCCTCTCCTCAGCGCTCTGTTTCTCCCCCTCTTCCCCAGCGGAGGAAGAGAGCAGGGCCAGGGATGCCTGGGTGCTTACCTCATTTCCTCTCCTTTACAGCCTGTGAGGAGAGGAGGGAGTGAGACTGCTGTCTTTGTTGGGGTTGGAAACATTCCTGTTGTGTTGTCTGTCATAGTGGCTTCAACAACGGAACAACGGATGTGAGGAGAGGAGGGAGTGAGACTGCTGTCTTTGTTGGGGTTGGAAACATTCCTGTTGTGTTGTCTGTCATAGTGGCTTCAACAACAGAACAACGGATGTGGATATTTTCGTTTGTCTTTGCTGCACATATGTTTGTATTGTACATGAAGTGGGCAGTAATATGTGTGTGTGTGTGTGTGTCTCTGTGTGTGCGTGTGTCACACGACACTCCAAATAAGACTATGCTATTAGCCCATTATACTGACGCTATAACCCTTTACATGACTTGACAGTCGGACAGTATATCTGAGTTATACGGTACGTAACAAGCGATAGACGACTTGGCAGGTGTCCACGTCCTTCAGTAATTCTGATACGACAGTCTGTTCAGAAAGTATTCAGACCCCTCCCCCCCTTTTCCACATTTGGTTATGTTACAGCCTTATTCTAAAATGGATTAAATCAAACTAAAATAAAAAATCTATTTAAACACAATACCCCATAATGACATCACAATACGACATCCAATAATGACATCACAATACCCCATAATGACATCACAATACCCCATAATGACATCACAATCACAACACATCCATAATGACATCACAATACCCCATAATGACAAAGCAAAAACAGGTTAAGACATTTTTGCTAACGTATAAAACATAAACCGAAGTACCTTATTTACATACGTTTTCAGACCCTTTGCTATGAGACTCAATTGAGGTCAGGTGCATCCTGTTTCCATTGATCATCCTTGAGATGTTTCTACAACTTGATTGGAGTCCACCTGTGGTAAATTCACTTGATTTATACATGATTTGGAAAGGCACACACTTCTATATAAGGTCCCACAGTTGACAGTGCATGTCAGAGCAAAAACCAAGCCATGAGGTCGAAGAAATTGTCCGTAGAGCTCCGAGACAGGATTGTGTCAAGGCACAGATCTGGGGAAGGGTACCAAAACATTTCTGCAGCATTGAAGGTCCCCAAGAACACAGTAGCCTCCATCATTCTTAAATAGAAGAAGTTTGGAACCACCAAGACTCTTCCTAGAGCTGGCTGCCTGGACAAACTAAGCAATAGAGGGAGAAGAGCTCCAGAGTTCCTCTATGGAGATGGGAGAACCTTCCAGAAGGACAACCATCTCTGCAGCACTCCACTAATCAGGCCTTTATGGTCGAGAGGCCAGACGGAAGCCACTGTTCAGTAAAAGGCACCCGACAGCCTGTTTGGAGTTTGCCAAAAGACACCAAAAGGACTTTGAAACCATGAGAAACAAGATTCTCTGGTCTGATGAAACCAAGATTGAACTCTTTGGCCTGAATGCCTTGCGTCACGTCTGGAGGAAACCTGGTACCATCCCTACGGTGAAGCATGGTGGTAGCATCATATATACAGGGTATTACGGTACAGAGTCAATGTGGAGGCTATATACAGGGTGTTACGGTACAGAGTCAATGTGGGGGCTATATACAGGGTATTACGGTACAGAGTCAATGTGGAGGCTATATACAGGGTATTACGGTACAGAGTCAATGTGGGGGCTATATACAGGGTATTACAGTACGGAGTCAATGTGGAGGCTATATACAGGGGGTACCGGTACAGAGTCAATGTGGAGGCTATATACAGGGTATTACGGTACAGAGTCAATGTGGAGGCTATATACAGGGTGTTACGGTACAGAGTCAATGTGGAGGCTATATACAGGGTATTACAGTACAGAGTCAATATGGAGGCTATATACAGGGTATTACGGTACAATGTGGAGGCTATATAAAGGGGGGTACCATGGCCTGGCTGTCCCCACTAAAACCCTAATGCCATGGCCTGTCTGTCCCCACTAAAACCCTAATGCCCAGGCCTGCCTGTCCCCACTAAAGCCCTAATGCCTAGGCCTGCTTGTCCCCACTAAAGCCCTAATGCCCAGGCCTGCCTATCCGGTCTGTCCCCACTAAAGCTCTAATGCCCAGGCCTGCCTGTCCGGTCTGTCCCCACTAAAGCCCTAATGCCCAGGCCTGGCTGTCCCCACTAAAGCCCTAATGCCCAGGCCTGCCTGTCCTGTCTGTCCCCACTAAAGCCCAGGCCTGCCTGTCCTGTCTGTCCCCACTAAAGCCCAGGCCTGCCTGTCCCGTCTGTCCCCACTAAAACCCAGCCCTGCCTGTCCTGTCTGTCCCCACTAAAGCCCTAATGCCCAGGCCTGCCTGTCCTGTCTGTCCCCACTAAAGCCCTAATGCCATGGCCTGCCTGTCCTGTCTGTCCCCCACTAATACCCAGGCCTGCCTGGCCTGCCTGTCCTGTCTGTCCCCCACTAATACCCAGGCCTGCCTGTCCGGTCTGTCCCCACTGAAGCCCTAATGCCAAGGCCTGCCTGTCCTGTCTGTCCCCACTAAAGCCCTAATGCCTAGGCCTGCCTGTCCTGTCTGTCCCCACTAAAGCCCTAATGCCCAGGCCTGCCTGTCCTGTCTGTCCCCACTAAAGCCCAGGCCTGCCTGTCCTGTCTGTCCCCACTAAAGCCCAGGCCTGCCTGTCCTGTCTGTCCCCACTAAAGCCCAGGCCTGCCTGTCCTGTCTGTCCCCACTAAAGCCCAGGCCTGCCTGGCCTGCCTGTCCCGTCTGTCCCCACTAAAACCCAGGCCTGCCTGTCCTGTCTGTCCCCACTAAAGCCCTAATGCCCAGGCCTGCCTGTCCTGTCTGTCCCCCACTAAAGCCCTAATGCCCAGGCCTGCCTGTCCTGTCTGTCCCCACTAAAGCCCTAAAGCCCAGGCCTGCCTGTCCTGTCAGTCCCCACTAAAGCCCTAATGCCCAGGCCTGCCAGTCCTGTCTGTCCCCACTAAAGCCCTAATGCCCAGGCCTGACTGTCCTGTCTGTCCCCACTAAAGCCCTAATGCCCAGGCCTGCCTGTCCAGTCTGTCCCCACTAAAGCCCTAATGCTCAGGCCTGCCTGTCCTGTCTGTCCCCACTAAAACCCTAATGCCCAGGCCTGGCTGTCCCCACTAAAACCCTAATGCCCAGGCCTGGCTGTCCCCACTAAAACCCTAATGCCCAGGCCTGGCTGTCCCCACTAAAACCCTAATGCCCAGGCCTGGCTGTCCCCACTAAAACCCTAATGCCCAGGCCTGGCTGTCCCCACTAAAACCCTAATGCCCAGGCCTGGCTGTCCCCACTAAAACCCTAATGCCCAGGCCTGGCTGTCCCCACTAAAACCCTAATGCCCAGGCCTGGCTGTCCCCACTAAAACCCTAATGCCCAGGCCTGGCTGTCCCCACTAAAACCCTAATGCCCAGGCCTGGCTGTCCTGTCTGTCCCCACTAAAGCCCAGGCCTGTCTGTCCCCACTAATGCCCAGGCCTGCCTGTCCTGTCTGTCCCCACTAAAGCCCTAATGCCCAGGCCTGCCTGTCCTGTCTGTCCCTACTTCCCACTAATACCCTGGCCTGCCTGCCTGTCCTGTCTGTCCCCACTAAAGCCCAGGCCTGCCTGTCCTGTCTGTCCCCACTAAAGCCCTAATGCCCAGGCCTGCCTGTCCTGTCTGTCCCCACTTCCCACTAAAGCCCAGGCCTGCCTGCCTGTCCTGTCTGTCTCCACTAAAGCCCAGGCCTGCCTGTCCTGTCTGTCCCCACTAAAGCCCTAATACCCAGGCCTGTCTGTCCCCACTAAAGCCCTAATGCCCAGGCCTGTCTGTCCCCACTAAAGCCCTTAATGCCCAGGCCTGCCTGTCCGGTCTGTCCCCACTTCCCACTAATACCCTGGCCTGGCTGTCCGGTCTGTCCCCACTTCCCACTAATACCCTGGCCTGCCTGTCCGGTCTGTCCCCACTTCCCCCTAATACCCAGGCCTGCCTGTCCGGTCTGTCCCCACTTCCCCCTAATACCCAGGCCTGCCTGTCCTGTCTGTCCCCACTTCCCCCTAATACCCAGGCCTGCCTGTCCGGTCTGTCCCCACTAAAGCACTAATACCCAGGCCTGTCTGTCCTGTCTGTCCCCACTAATACCCTGGCCTGCCTGTCCTGTCTGTCCCCACTTCCCACTAATACCCTGGCCTGCCTGTCCTGTCTGTCCCCACTTCCCACTAATACCCAGGCCTGCCTGTCCTGTCTGTCCCCACTTCCCACTAATACCCAGGCCCGCCTGTCCTGTCTGTCCCCACTAAAGCCCTAAAGCCCAGGCCTGCCTGTCCGGTCTGTCCCTACTTCCCACTAATACCCTGGCCTGTCTGTCCCCACTAATACCCTGGCCTGCCTGTCCTGTCTGTCCCTACTTCCCCCTAATACCCAGGCCTGCCTGTCCCCACTAATGCCCAGGCCTGGCTGTCCTGTCTGTCCCTACTTCCCACTAATACCCAGGCCTGTCTGTCCTGTCTGTCCCTACTTCCCACTAATACCCTGGCCTGCCTGTCCTGTCTGTCCCTACTTCCCACTAATACCCAGGCCTGCCTGTCCTGTCTGTCCCTACTTCCCACTAATACCCAGGCCTGTCTGTCCTGTCTGTCCCTACTTCCCACTAATACCCAGGCCTGCCTGTCCTGTCTGTCCCAACTTCCCACTAATACCCAGGCCTGCCTGTCCTGTCTGTCCCTACTTCCCACTAATACCCAGGCCTGTCTGTCCCCACTAAAGCCCTAATGCCCTGGCCTGCCTGTCCTGTCTGTCCCCACTAAAGCCCTAATGCCCTGGCCTGCCTGTCCTGTCTGTCCCTACTTCCCACTAATACCCTGGCCTGCCTGTCCTGTCTGTCCCCACTTCCCACTAATACCCAGGCCTGCCTGTCCTGTCTGTCCCCACTTCCCACTAATACCCAGGCCCGCCTGTCCTGTCTGTCCCCACTAAAGCCCTAAAGCCCAGGCCTGCCTGTCCGGTCTGTCCCTACTTCCCACTAATACCCTGGCCTGTCTGTCCCCACTAATACCCTGGCCTGCCTGTCCTGTCTGTCCCTACTTCCCCCTAATACCCAGGCCTGCCTGTCCCCACTAATGCCCAGGCCTGGCTGTCCTGTCTGTCCCTACTTCCCACTAATACCCAGGCCTGTCTGTCCTGTCTGTCCCTACTTCCCACTAATACCCTGGCCTGCCTGTCCTGTCTGTCCCTACTTCCCACTAATACCCAGGCCTGCCTGTCCTGTCTGTCCCTACTTCCCACTAATACCCAGGCCTGTCTGTCCTGTCTGTCCCTACTTCCCACTAATACCCAGGCCAGCCTGTCCTGTCTGTCCCAACTTCCCACTAATACCCAGGCCTGCCTGTCCTGTCTGTCCCTACTTCCCACTAATACCCAGGCCTGTCTGTCCCCACTAAAGCCCTAATGCCCTGGCCTGCCTGTCCTGTCTGTCCCCACTAAAGCCCTAATGCCCTGGCCTGCCTGTCCTGTCTGTCCCTACTTCCCACTAATACCCAGGCCACGTGCCACTCCTTTCCCCACAGCAGCACAGGAATGTGCAGAAGGGCTGAATTGACCAGAGCATGATAAGAATGTGGCCAGTTTGCTCTCTCCAGTTAGGTTACGACTGTGGTCTGCTGTTTGCTCTGAGGGTTTAGTGGTGCTGAGCCTGGCTGGGGCTGCTGGTCCATAACCCTGGACTATTGTCACAGACACGCCATCTATTTACACTGGAATCTCTCCTGTTTGATACGAATATGTTGGTGGTTTCATTAGGACACCGTCGTTGTGGTTCTGGACTGGGCCTGTCTGGACTGGGACGGGGCCTGTCTGGTTTCATTATGACCTGGGCCTGTCTGGTTTCATTATGACCTGGGCCTGTCAGTCTGGGTTCATTATGTCTCCCTGGCCGTATCGTTGTGGTTCTGGACTGGGCCTGTCAGTCTGGGTTCATTATGTCTCCCTGGCCGTATCGTTGTGGTTCTGGACTGGGTCTGTCAGTCTGGGTTCAGTGTCTAAGCTTGGTGGCTCGTTTTGGAGCTAGTGGGCCCATCAATGTATCTGGCTGCTGGGGTGTCCCTGCTCCTCATTTAGGAGGGATTTATCTGAAGGTGGAGGAGGTCTGTGTTCGTCGAGGCCTGGACCTCGTCTCACGCTGCCAGAAACTATAGAAGATGACATTATTACTGAGAGGTCATTGAGACAGACTGGCCTCTGAGCTATAGGCATGACATTCAGGTTGTGGGTGGTGATTTCTCCCTGTAGTATCTGAGGGTCGGTCAGGAGACGACCCTCCCTGTTGTATCTGAGGGTCGGTCGGTCGGGAGACGACAATCCCTGTTGTATCCGAGGGTCGGTCGGGAGACGACCCTCCCTGTTGTATCCGAGGGTCGGTCGGTCAGTAAATATTTAACCAGCAGTAACAGGTTTGGGAAATGTCTCTCTGGGCGTTCTAAATGTCCAGTAATCCACTGTGTGGTTTTGAATGTGAGTCAATGTCTGTGGGCCACTGTCAACAAATGAACTTCCTACTCAGAACTGCATGTTCTCTCCGTCAGGACTCCAGTCCTTCACATCATTCTTTCACAGGGAAGGCTCTTTTTGGGTTTATGGAGCTCTATGGAGAGAAATCAAGAGCTCCTCTAGAGAATTTAAGAGCTATGGAGAGAACTTAATGGTCTGAGTCTCAGGGCATTTGAGATCACATGATGGGACGGGAGGTCTTTAGGGGGAGGTCTTTAGGGGGAGGTCTTTAGGGGAGGTCTTTAGGGGAGGTCTTTAGGGGGAGGTCTTTAGGGGAGGTCTTTAGGGGGAGGTCTTTAGGGGGAGGTCTTTAGGGGAGGTCTTTAGGGGAGGTCTTTAGGGGGGAGGTCTTTAGGGGAGGTCTTTAGGGGGAGGTCTTTAGGGGAGGTGGACGGGAGGTCTTTAGGGGGAGGTGGACGGGAGGTCTTTAGGGGGAGGTGGACGGGAGGTCTTTAGGGGAGGTGGACGGGAGGTCTTTAGGGGGTGTCTTGTGGGGGGAGGTCTTAGGGGGAGGTGGACGGGAGGTCTTAGGGGGAGGTGGGGGAGGTCTTAGGGGGAGGTGGACGGGAGGTCTGGGGGGAAGGTGGATGATAGGTCTGGGGGGGAGGCGGACGGGATGAGCTCTCCGCTTGTTGAAGGGTGTTGATGCTAGATCTTATCGTCCTGCAGTAGTATGGTCATCATTCTCCCGAGGCACGCTGTGCTTCATTATTAGTTGCTGTTCCTGCGTCATGCGTCCATGTTTTGGAAAACATATTTCCCTGTATTTATTTAAGAGGCAGATTAAGACTGGATTCCAGGAACATAAACGCAGCAGAGCCGTCTGGAGAGTAACGGCAGGAAGCAGGAGTTATTCCTCACCGGTAATACTTAGTAACCTAGTGGTGAGACCGCGTGCTCAGAGACTTAGTAACCTAGTGGTGAGACCGCGTGCTCAGAGACTTAGTAACCTAGCGGTGAGACCGCGTGCTCAGAGACTTAGTAACCTAGCGGTGAGACCGCGTGCTCAGAGACTTAGTAACCTAGCGGTGAGACCGCGTGCTCAGAGACTTAGTAACCTAGCGGTGAGACCGCGTGCTCAGAGACTTAGTAACCTAGTGGTGAGACCGCGTGCTCAGAGACTTAGTAACCTAGTGGTGAGACCGCGTGCTCAGAGACTTAGTAACCTAGTGGTGAGACCGCGTGCTCAGAGACTTAGTAACCTAGTGGTGAGACCGCGTGCTCAGAGACTTAGTAACCTAGTGGTGAGACCGCGTGCTCAGAGACTTAGTAACCTAGTGGTGAGACCGCGTGCTCAGAGACTTAGTAACCTAGCGGTGAGACCGCGTGCTCAGAGACTTAGTAACCTAGTGGTGAGACCGCGTGCTCAGAGACTTAGTAACCTAGTGGTGAGACCGCGTGCTCAGAGACTTAGTAACCTAGTGGTGAGACCGCGTGCTCAGAGACTTAGTAACCTAGTGGTGAGACCGCGTGCTCAGAGACTTAGTAACCTAGTGGTGAGACCGCGTGCTCAGAGACTTAGTAACCTAGTGGTGAGACCGCGTGCTCAGAGACTTAGTAACCTAGTGGTGAGACCGCGTGCTCAGAGACATAGTAACCTAGCGGTGAGACCGCGTGCTCAGAGACTTAGTAACCTAGTGGTGAGACCGCGTGCTCAGAGACTTAGTAACCTAGTGGTGAGACCGCGTGCTCAGAGACTTAGTAACCTAGCGGTGAGACCGCGTGCTCAGAGACTTAGTAACCTAGTGGTGAGACCGCGTGCTCAGAGACTTAGTAACCTAGTGGTGAGACCGCGTGCTCAGAGACTTAGTAACCTAGTGGTGAGACCGCGTGCTCAGAGACTTAGTAACCTAGTGGTGAGACCGCGTGCTCAGAGACTTAGTAACCTAGCGGTGAGACCGCGTGCTCAGAGACTTAGTAACCTAGTGGTGAGACCGCGTGCTCAGAGACTTAGTAACCTAGTGGTGAGACCGCGTGCTCAGAGACTTAGTAACCTAGCGGTGAGACCGCGTGCTCAGAGACATAGTAACCTAGTGGTGAGACCGCGTGCTCAGAGACTTAGTAACCTAGTGGTGAGACCGCGTGCTCAGAGACTTAGTAACCTAGTGGTGAGACCGCGTGCTCAGAGACTTAGTAACCTAGCGGTGAGACCGCGTGCTCAGAGACTTAGTAACCTAGCGGTGAGACCGCGTGCTCAGAGACTTAGTAACCTAGCGGTGAGACCGCGTGCTCAGAGACTTAGTAACCTAGTGGTGAGACCGCGTGCTCAGAGACATAGTAACCTAGCGGTGAGACCGCGTGCTCAGAGACTTAGTAACCTAGTGGTGAGACCGCGTGCTCAGAGACTTAGTAACCTAGTGGTGAGACCGCGTGCTCAGAGACTTAGTAACCTAGTGGTGAGACCGCGTGCTCAGAGACTTAGTAACCTAGTGGTGAGACCGCGTGCTCAGAGACTTAGTAACCTAGTGGTGAGACCGCGTGCTCAGAGACTTAGTAACCTAGTGGTGAGACCGCGTGCTCAGAGACTTAGTAACCTAGTGGTGAGACCGCGTGCTCAGAGACTTAGTAACCTAGTGGTGAGACCGCGTGCTCAGAGACTTAGTAACCTAGTGGTGAGACCGCGTGCTCAGAGACATAGTAACCTAGCGGTGAGACCGCGTGCTCAGAGACATAGTAACCTAGTGGTGAGACCGCGTGCTCAGAGACTTAGTAACCTAGTGGTGAGACCGCGTGCTCAGAGACATAGTAACCTAGTGGTGAGACCGCGTGCTCAGAGACATAGTAACCTAGCGGTGAGACCGCGTGCTCAGAGACTTAGTAACCTAGCGGTGAGACCGCGTGCTCAGAGACTTAGTAACCTAGTGGTGAGACCGCGTGCTCAGAGACATAGTAACCTAGCGGTGAGACCGCGTGCTCAGAGACTTAGTAACCTAGTGGTGAGACCGCGTGCTCAGAGACTTAGTAACCTAGTGGTGAGACCGCGTGCTCAGAGACTTAGTAACCTAGTGGTGAGACCGCGTGCTCAGAGACATAGTAACCTAGCGGTGAGACCGCGTGCTCAGAGACTTAGTAACCTAGTGGTGAGACCGCGTGCTCAGAGACTTAGTAACCTAGTGGTGAGACCGCGTGCTCAGAGACTTAGTAACCTAGTGGTGAGACCGCGTGCTCAGAGACTTAGTAACCTAGTGGTGAGACCGCGTGCTCAGAGACTTAGTAACCTAGTGGTGAGACCGCGTGCTCAGAGACTTAGTAACCTAGTGGTGAGACCGCGTGCTCAGAGACTTAGTAACCTAGTGGTGAGACCGCGTGCTCAGAGACTTAGTAACCTAGTGGTGAGACCGCGTGCTCAGAGACTTAGTAACCTAGTGGTGAGACCGCGTGCTCAGAGACTTAGTAACCTAGTGGTGAGACCGCGTGCTCAGAGACTTAGTAACCTAGTGGTGAGACCGCGTGCTCAGAGACTTAGTAACCTAGAAGTACAAACGTAGTTGTGAGACCGCGGTTATTACATGAACTTATATCCGGAAGCTGGTCCTCCTTGTGGCTGTGTTATCTAGTGGAAACCCTTTAACACAGCAGGCTCTGGTTCCTCCTTGTGGCTGTGTTATCTAGAGCTGAGAGCAGAATGGATTGGACCACAGGACTAGAGCTGAGAGCAGACTGGGTTGGACCACAGGACTAGAGCTGAGAGCAGAATGGGTTGGACCACAGGACTAGAGCTGAGAGCAGAATGGATTGGACCACAGGACTAGAGCTGAGAGCAGACTGGGTTGGACCACAGGACTAGAGCTGAGAGCAGAATGGGTTGGACCACAGGACTAGAGCTGAGAGCAGAATGGGTTGGACCACAGGACTAGAGCTGAGAGCAGTATGGGTTGGACCACAGGATTAGAGCTGAGAGCAGTATGGGTTGGACCACAGGATTAGAGCTGAGAGCAGTATGGGTTGGACCACAGGATTAGAGCTGAGAGCAGTATGGGTTGGACCACAGAACTAGAGCTGAGAGCAGAATGGGTTGGACCACAGAACTAGAGCTGAGAGCAGAATGGGTTGGACCACAGAACTAGAGCTGAGAGCAGAATGGGTTGGACCACAGAACTAGAGCTGAGGGAGAAGACTGGAGCAGTATGGGTTGTACCTCAGGACTAGAGCTGAGAGAGCAGACTGGGTTGGATCACAGGACTAGAGCTGAGAGCAGACTGGGTTGGACCACAGGACTAGAGCTGAAAGCAGAATGGGTTGGACCACAGGACTAGAGCTGAGAGCAGAATGGGTTGGACCACAGGACTAGAGCTGAGAGCAGAATGGGTTGTACCTCTCTCTCCCTCCTCAACTCTCTCAGGCACCTTTTCTCAGGCCAGGGCCCAGCTGGTTCTAGTTTATCGTCTTAATAAAGCTGTGTGAGGAGTTTGAATAACTCTTCTCTGCTGACTTCCGTTCTTGTCCAGATGAGCTGAGTGTTTCATTCTGCGAGGCTTCTGAAACCCTGTCTGGAGACGGGCTAGCTAGTTTACCTGTCCCAAACCCCCATGGCTAGCTAGTTGACCTGTCCCAAACCCTCATGGCTAGCTAGTTGACCTGTCCCAAACCCCCATGGCTAGCTAGTTGACCTGTCCCAAACCCCCATGGCTAGCTAGTTGACCTGTCCCAAACCCCCATGGCTAGCTAGTTGACCTGTCCCAAACCCCCATGGCTAGCTAGTTGACCTGTCCCAAACCCCATGGCTAGCTAGTTGACCTGTCCCAAACCCCCATGGCTAGCTAGTTGACCTGTCCCAAACCCCCATGGCTAGCTAGTTGACCTGTCCCAAACCCCCGTCAGAATAACACAGGACAACTCTACATCTGCTCCTGGTGAAGAACACGTACCAGTACAGCTGTCCAGGATATTCTGACTGAAATGCAATATCCTCTATTCTCCCTCCTTTTGGAAAGCGCTGTCCTTCTCACTCCAGGTTTTGAGAGAATCCTCTAGTGCTATTTCACCGTAGTAGTTAGGGTTCAGAGCAGCCCCAAAGGAGGAAGTGCACCACGGTCTTTTGAAGTGGGTTAGGAAGTAATATCCTGGAGGAAGAGCTGAGGGCTCTTCTTGTCAGAAGGCTGTTCTGTGGAGGACTATAGGGTAATTCCACAGTAAAGGACTGTAAGGGTGATTCCACAGCAAAGGACTGTAGGGTGATTCCACAGCAAAGGACTGTAGGGTGATTCCACAGCAAAGGACTGTAGGGTGATTCCACAGCAAAGGACTGTAGGGTGATTCCACAGCAAAGGACTGTAGGGTAATTCCACAGCAAAGGACTGTAGGGTGATTCCACAGCAAAGGACTGTAGGGTAATTCCACAGCAAAGGACTGTAAGGGTGATTCCACAGCAAAGGACTGTAAGGGTGATTCCACAGCAAAGGACTGTAAGGGTGATTCCACAGCAAAGGACTGTAAGGGTGATTCCACAGCAAAGGACTGTAAGGGTGATTCCACAGCAAAGGACTGTAGGGTGATTCCACAGCAAAGGACTGTAGGGTGATTCCACAGCAAAGGACTGTAGGGTGATTCCACAGCAAAGGACTGTAGGGTGATTCCACAGCAAAGGACTGGAGGGTGATTCCACAGCAAAGGACTGTAGGGTGATTCCACAGCAAAGGACTGTAGGGTGATTCCACAGCAAAGGACTGTAGGGTGATTCCACAGCAAAGGACTGTAGGGTGATTCCACAGCAAAGGACTGTAGGGTGATTCCACAGCAAAGGACTGTAGGGTGATTCCACAGCAAAGGACTGTAGGGTGATTCCACAGCAAAGGACTGTAGGGTGATTCCACAGCAAAGGACTGTAGGGTGATTCCACAGCAAAGGACTGTAGGGTGATTCCACAGCAAAGGACTGTAGGGTGATTCCACAGCAAAGGACTGTAGGGTGATTCCACAGCAAAGGACTGTAGGGTGATTCCACAGCAAAGGACTGTAGGGTGATTCCACAGCAAAGGACTGTAGGGTGATTCCACAGATATAGGAATTGCTCTGAGGATCAGATGTGTCACTTTTTGGGCGATCCAACCAAATTCACATAGACATTTTGTGTTTATAGATCTGTCATTCTCATTAAAAGCCAGTCTAAGAAGCTGTAGATCTCTTCTATGTGCGCCATTTCTATATTTCCTCTTCTTAAGTACATTTTTTTGTGTCTTTTACTTTTGGTTTTGCACACCAGCTGAGAATACAATATGGTTATGGAAAATATATTTCACAGAGAATTTAGACGGTACAATGATTATCTATACGTTGCTTGTTTTGTCACAAACTGAAAATTAGGTGAACTATTAGAATTATAGGAACCAGGAAATGACGGAGATATTTCTGCATTGTAAACCTTCTTTTATAATTTTTTTTTTTTTTTTTAATGTCTACCAAACAAAAAACATTACATTTTAAAGTTGAACAAACCATCCAACTCTATATGCACAATCATTACTTTTAACAATTCATATTGAACATTTTTACAAAAACACATTTTACTGGAAGAATTTGTAAAAAATATATATAATTCAGTAAAAATGTCCCTCAGTTTGTGTCCACGTCTGCTCTGAAATGAAGAGATTCAACTCTCAGCAGAATGAGTGGGGTGTCCGCTATGACATCACACATTCACTTCCAACTCATCTCTTGTTGTTTTTGGAACTACGTTAAGTGAAGGGGAGGCAGGTAGCCTAGTGGTTAGAGGGGGAGGGGAGGCAGGTAGCCTAGTGGTTAGAGGGGGAGGCAGGTAGCCTAGTGGTTAGAGGGGGAGGCAGGTAGCCTAGTGGTTAGAGGGGTGGGGGGGGCAGGTAGTCTAGTGGTTAGGGGGGGGGGCAGGTAGCCTAGTGGTTAGAGGGGTGGGGGAGGCAGGTAGCCTAGTGGTTAGAGGGGGGGGCAGGTAGCCTAGTGGTTAGAGGGGGTGGGGGGGGCAGGTAGCCTAGTGGTTAGAGGGGGGGCAGGTAGCCTAGTGGTTAGAGGGGGGGGCAGGTAGCCTAGTGGTTAGAGGGGGGCAGGTAGCCTAGTGGTTAGAGGGGGGGGCAGGTAGCCTAGTGGTTAGGGGGGGGGGCAGGTAGCCTAGTGGTTAGGGGGGGCAGGTAGCCTAGTGGTTAGAGGGGGGGGGGCAGGTAGCCTAGTGGTTAGAGGGGGGGCAGGTAGTCTAGTGGTTAGGGGGGGGCAGGTAGCCTAGTGGTTAGAGGGGTGGGGGAGGCAGGTAGCCTAGTGGTTAGAGGGGGGGGGCAGGTAGCCTAGTGGTTAGAGGCAGGTAGCCTAGTGGTTAGGGGGGCAGGTAGCCTAGTGGTTAGAGGGGGGGCAGGTAGCCTAGTGGTTAGAGGGGGGGGCAGGTAGCCTAGTGGTTAGAGGGGGGGGCAGGTAGCCTAGTGGTTAGAGGGGGGGGGGGCAGTGGTTAGCCTAGTGGTTAGGGGGGCAGGTAGCCTAGTGGTTAGAGGGGGGGGCAGGTAGCCTAGTGGTTAGGGGGGGGCAGGTAGCCTAGTGGTTAGGGGGGGCAGGTAGCCTAGTGGTTAGGGGGGGCAGGTAGCCTAGTGGTTAGAGGGGGGGGGGCAGGTAGCCTAGTGGTTAGGAGGGGTGGGGGGAGGCAGGTAGCCTAGTGGTTAGAGGGGGGGCAGGTAGCCTAGTGGTTAGAGGGGGGGGCAGGTAGCCTAGTGGTTAGAGGGGGGCAGGTAGCCTAGTGGTTAGAGTGGTTAGGGGGGGCAGGTAGCCTAGTGGTTAGAGGGGGGGCAGGTAGCCTAGTGGTTAGAGGGGGGGCAGATAGCCTAGTGGTTAGGTAGCCTAGTGGTTAGAGGGGGGCAGGTAGCCTAGTGGTTAGGTAGCCTAGTGGTTAGAGGGGGAGGCAGGTAGTCTAGTGGTTAGAGAGGCAGGGGGGCAGGTAGTCTAGTGGTTAGAGGTAGCCTAGTGGGGGGGGCAGGTAGCCTAGTGGTTAGAGGGGGAGGCAGGTAGCCTAGTGGTTAGAGGGGGGAGGCAGGTAGTCTAGTGGTTAGAGGGCAGGTAGCCTAGTGGTTAGGGGGGGGCAGGTAGCCTAGTGGTTAGAGGGGGGAGGCAGGTAGCCTAGTGGTTAGAGGCAGGTAGCCTAGTGGTTAGGGGCAGGTAGCCTAGTGGTTAGAGGCAGGTAGCCTAGTGGTTAGAGGCAGGTAGCCTAGTGGTTAGAGGGGGAGGCAGGTAGCCTAGTGGTTAGAGGCAGGTAGCCTAGTGGTTAGAGGCAGGTAGCCTAGTGGTTAGAGGCAGGTAGCCTAGTGGTTAGAGGCAGGTAGCCTAGTGGTTAGAGGCAGGTAGCCTAGTGGTTAGAGGAGGTAGCCTAGTGGTTAGAGGCAGGTAGCCTAGTGGTTAGAGGCAGGTAGCCTAGTGGTTAGAGGCAGGTAGCCTAGTGGTTAGAGGCAGGTAGCCTAGTGGTTAGAGAGGCAGGTAGCCTAGTGGTTAGAGGCAGGTAGCCTAGTGGTTAGAGGCAGGTAGCCTAGTGGTTAGAGGCAGGTAGCCTAGTGGTTAGAGGCAGGTAGCCTAGTGGTTAGAGGCAGGTAGCCTAGTGGTTAGAGAGGCAGGTAGCCTAGTGGTTAGAGGCAGGTAGCCTAGTGGTTAGGGGGGGCAGGTAGCCTAGTGGTTAGGGGGGCAGGTAGCCTAGTGGTTAGGGGCAGGTAGCCTAGTGGTTAGGGGCAGGTAGCCTAGTGGTTAGGGGGGCAGGTAGCCTAGTGGTTAGGGGCAGGTAGCCTAGTGGTTAGGGGGGGCAGGTAGCCTAGTGGTTAGGGGCAGGTAGCCTAGTGGTTAGTGGTTAGAGGGGGGGCAGGTAGCCTAGTGGTTAGAGGGGGGGCAGGTAGCCTAGTGGTTAGAGGGGGGGGCAGGTAGCCTAGTGGTTAGAGGGGGGGGCAGGTAGCCTAGTGGTTAGAGGGGGAGGCAGGTAGCCTAGTGGTTAGAGGGGGGAGGCAGGTAGCCTAGAGGGTAGCCTAGTGTAGAGGGGGGAGGGGGGTAGTACACTAGAGGGTAGTGTAGAGGGGGGGGGGGGCCCACTAGACGGTAGTGTAGAGGGGGGGCCCACTAGACGGTAGTGGTTGGGGGGCCTAGTGGTGGGGGGTAGTAGAGGCACTAGAGGGCCTAGTGTGGGGGTAGTACACTAGTGGAGGGTAGTGTGGGGGGGTAGCCTAGTTACACTAGAGGGTAGTGTGGGGGGGGTAGTACACTAGAGGAGGTAGCCTAGTGGTTAGAGGGGGGTGGTAGTACACTAGAGGGTAGTGTAGGGGGGGTAGTACACTAGAGGGGGAGAGGGTAGTGTAGGGGGGGCCAACTAGAGGGTAGTGTGGGGGGGCCAACTAGAGGGTAGTGTGGGGGGCCCACTAGAGGGTAGTGTGGGGGGGTAGTACACTAGAGGGTAGTGTGGGGGGGCCCACTAGAGGGTAGTGTGGGGGGCCCACTAGAGGGTAGTGTGGGGGGGCCCACTAGAGGGTAGTGTGGGGGGGGGGCCCACTAGAGGGTAGTGTGGGGGGGCCCACTAGAGGGTAGTGTGGGGGGGCCCACTAGAGGGTAGTGTGGGGGTAGTACACTAGAGGGTAGTGTGGGGGGTAGTACACTAGAGGGTAGTGTGGGGGGTAGTACACTAGAGGGTAGTGTGGGGGGTAGTACACTAGAGGGTAGTGTGGGGGGTAGTACACTAGAGGGTAGTGTGGGGGTAGTACACTAGGGAGTGTGGGGGTAGTGAGGGTAGTGGGGGGGTAGTACACTAGAGGGTAGTGTAGGGGGGTAGTACACTAGAGGGTAGTGTGGGGGGTAGTACACTAGGGGGGTAGGGTGTGGGGGGGTAGTACACTAGAGGGTAGTGTGGGGGGGCCCACTAGAGGGTAGTGTGGGGGGGCCCACTAGAGGGTAGTGTGGGGGGCCCACTAGAGGGTAGTGTGGGGGGGCCCACTAGAGGGTAGTGTGGGGGGTAGTACACTAGAGGGTAGTGTGGGGGGTAGTACACTAGAGGGTAGTGTGGGGGGTAGTACACTAGAGGGTAGTGTGGGGGGCCCACTAGAGGGTAGTGTAGGGTAGTGGGGGGGGCCCACTAGAGGGTAGTGGGGGGGGCCCACTAGAGGGAGTGTGGGGGGGGTAGTGTGGGGGTCCACTAGAGGGTAGTGTGGGGGGGTCCACTAGAGGGTAGTGTGGGGGGGGGGGCCCACTAGAGGGTAGTGTGGGGGGGGGCCCACTAGGGGTAGTGTGGGGGGGCCCACTAGAGGGTAGTGTGGGGGGGTCCACTAGAGGGTAGTGTGGGGGGGCCCACTAGAGGGTAGGGTGGGGGGTCCACTAGAGGGTAGTGTGGGGGGGTCCACTAGAGGGTAGTGTGGGGGGGGGTCCACTAGAGGGTAGTGTGGGGGGGCCCACTAGAGGGTAGTCTGGCGTGGTGTTTTAATACTTGTTAATAACAGCTTGTTCCTTCTCTCCTCAGACTGACAGAACAAGGAGACCCGAAGACCCAGGACAGGACTGGCAATAATCACCATGGCTTAAACCCTGTGTTCCCCACTAGACCCCTGACCCCCTCCCCTGTCCCCACTCCCTGTCTCTCCCCGGCCTCCCCACCCCCAGTCTCTCCCCAGCCTCCCCTCCCCTGTCCCCCGGCCTCCCCTCCCCTGTCCCCAGCCTCCCTTCCCCTGTCCCCACCCCCAGTCTCTCCCCAGCCTCCCTTCCCCTGTCCCCCCCACCCTCCCTTCCCCTGTCCCCACCCTCCCTTCCCCTGTCCCCACCCCCAGTCTCTCCCCAGCCTCCCTTCCCCTGTCCCCAGCCTCCCTTCCCCTGTCCCCACCCCCTGTCTCTCCCCGGCCTCCCTTCCCCCTGTCCCCACCCCCAGTCTCTCCCTGGCCTCCCCTCCCCTGTTCCCAGCCTCCCTCCCCTGTCCCCACCCCCAGTCTCTCCCTGGCCTCCCTCCCCTCCCCTGTCCCCACCCCCAGTCTCTCCCCCGGCCTCCCCTCCCCTGTCCCCAGCCTCCCTCCCCTGTCCCCAGTCTCTCCCCCGGCCTCTCTAACCCTGTCCATGTGAGGGGTTGGGCAGCGCCCCCTGTCCTCCCCCGCGAATCCCTCTGGAGCCATGATGAGCCTCCAGAAGCATCAAACCATGGGCTCTGACCGGGACCTTCAGTCCTCCTCCTCAGTCAGCCTGCCCTCCGTCAAGAAGGCCCCCAAGAAGAGACGTCTGTCCATGGGGAACCTGTTCAGACGGCGCCGGGACCCCAAGAGGAAGTCCATGGAGCTCCATGGGGAAGGAGGAGGAGGAGGAGGAGGAGGAGGAGGAGGAGGAAGGGTGGATGGTATCGCCAGCATAGACAGCATCCACTCAGACCTCACGCTGAACGATAAGAACTCTGCCTTCTCCGTGGCCGGAGCTGCCTGCACCTCCTCCCTCAGGGCGTCCTCCTCCTCCTCCTCCTCTTCCTCCCGGGGTGGAGAGCTGCTGGAGTGCCCTCTGTGCCTTCTACGTCACTCTAGGGACAGTTTCCCGGACATCATGACCTGTCACCACCGCTCCTGTGCGGATTGCCTGCGCCAGTACTTACGAATAGAGATCAGTGAGTCGCGCGTCAACATCAGCTGTCCAGAGTGCTCTGAGCGGTTCAACCCCCACGACATCCGCATCATCCTGGGAAACCAGCCCCTCATGGAGAAGTACGAGGAGTTCATGTTGAGACGATGGCTGGTGGCCGACCCTGACTGTCGCTGGTGCCCCGCCCCTGACTGTGGGTAAGGACCTCAGCTCAGACACACAGGGCAGACTGTGGGTAAGGACCTCAGCTCAGACACACAGGGCAGACTGAACCTCAGCTCAGACACACAGGGCAGACTGAACCTCAGCTCAGACACACAGGGCAGACTGAACCTCAGCTCAGACACACAGGGCAGACTGTCAGACACACAGGGCAAGAACCTCAGCTCAGGCACACAGGGCAGACTGTGGGTAAGGACCTCAGCTCAGACACACAGGGCAGACTGAACCTCAGCTCAGACACACAGGGCAGACTGTGGGTAAGGACCTCAGCTCAGGCACACAGGGCAGACTGTGGGTAAGGACCTCAGCTCAGACACACAGGGCAGACTGTGGGTAAGAACCTCAGCTCAGACACACAGGGCAGACTGTGGGTAAGAACCTCAGCTCAGACACACAGGGCAGACTGTGGGTAAGAACCTCAGCTCAGACACACAGGGCAGACTGTGGGTAAGAACCTCAGCTCAGACACACAGGGCAGACTGTGGGTAAGAACCTCAGCTCAGACACACAGGGCAGACTGTGGGTAAGAACCTCAGCTCAGACACACAGGGCAGACTGTGGGTAAGAACCTCAGCTCAGACACACAGGGCAGACTGAACACCTCAGCACCTCAGCTCAGACACACAGGGCAGACTGAACACCTCAGCACCTCAGCTCAGACACACAGGGCAGACTGAACACCTCAGCTCAGACACACAGGGCAGACTGAACACCTCAGCTCAGACACACAGGGCAGACTGAACACCTCAGCTCAGACACACAGGGCAGACTGCGAATCTCAGCTCAGACACACAGGGCAGACTGAACACCTCAGCTCAGACACACAGGGCAGACTGCGGGTAAGGGCCTCAGCTCATATACACACACAGGGCGTGTCTGAGCTCAAAGTGCTGTACAGAAACTCAGCCTAAAACCCCAAACAGCAAGCAATGCAGGTGTAGAAGCACGGTGGCTAGGAAAAACTCCCTAGAAAGGCCAAAACCTAGGAAGAAACCTAGAGAGGAACCAGGCTATGTGGGGTGGCCAGTCCTCTTCTGGCTGTGCCGGGTGGAGATTATAACAGAACATGGCCAAGATGTTCAAATGTTCATAAATGACCAGCATGGTCGAATAATAACCAAGGCTGAACAGTTGAAACTGGAGCAGCAGCATGGCCAGGGAGAGGGAGGGAGAGAGGGATTCACTTAGATTCACACAGGACACCGAATAGGACAGGAGAAGTACAGCTCAGATATAACAGACTGACCCTAGCCCCCGACACAAACTACTGCAGCATAAATACTGGAGGCTGAGACAGGAGGGTCAGGAGAGCATAGCCAATAAGCACGGATAATGTATTGTGCCTGCTGAGCATAGCCAATAAGCAGGGATAATGTATTGGGCCTGTTGAGCATAGCCAATAAGCAGGGATAATGTATTGGGCCTACTGAGCATAGCCAATAAGCAGGGATAATGTATTGGGCCTGTTGAGCATAGCCAATAAGCACGGATAATAATGTATTGGGCCTGCTGAGCATAGCCAATAAGCAGGGATAATAATGTATTGGGCCTGCTGAGCATAGCCAATAAGCAGGGATAATAATGTATTGGGCCTGCTGAGCATAGCCAATAAGCAGGGATAATAATGTATTGGCCTGCTGAGCATAGCCAATAAGCAGGGATAATAATGTATTGGGCCTGCTGAGCATAGCCAATAAGCAGGGATAATAATGTATTGGGCCTGCTGAGCATAGCCAATAAGCAGGGATAATAATGTATTGGGCCTGCTGAGCATAGCCAATAGACACACAGGGCAGCAGAACCTCCGCAGGGATAATAATGTATTGGGCCTGCTGAGCATAGCCAATAAGCAGGGATAATAATGTATTGGGCCTGCTGAGCATAGCCAATAAGCAGGGATAATAATGTATTGGGCCTGCTGAGCATAGACAATAAGCAGGGATAATAATGTATTGGGCCTGCTGAGCATAGCCAATAAGCAGGGATAATAATGTATTGGGCCTGCTGAGCATAGCCAATAAGCAGGGATAATAATGTATTGGGCCTGCTGAGCATAGCCAATAAGCAGGGATAATAATGTATTGGGCCTGCTGAGCATAGCCAATAAGCAGGGATAATAATGTATTGGGCCTGCTGAGCATAGCCAATAAGCAGGGATAATAATGTATTGGGCCTGCTGAGCATAGCCAATAAGCAGGGATAATGTATTGGCCTGCTGAGCATAGCCAATAAGCAGGGATAATAATGTATTGGGCCTGCTGAGCATAGCCAATAAGCAGGGATAATAATGTATTGGGCCTGCTGAGCATAGCCAATAAGCAGGGATAATAATGTATTGGGCCTGCTGAGCATAGCCAATAAGCAGGGATAATAATGTATTGGGCCTGCTGAGCATAGACAATAAGCAGGGATAATAATGTATTGGGCCTGCTGAGCATAGCCAATAAGCAGGGATAATAATGTATTGGGCCTGCTGAGCATAGCCAATAAGCAGGGATAATAATGTATTGGGCCTGCTGAGCATAGCCAATAAGCAGGGATAATAATGTATTGGGCCTGCTGAGCATAGCCAATAAGCATGGATAATAATGTATTGGGCCTGCTGAGCATAGCCAATAAGCAGGGATAATAATGTATTGGGCCTGCTGAGCATAGCCAATAAGCAGGGATAATGTATTGGGCCTGTTGAGCATAGCCAATAAGCAGGGATAATGTATTGGGCCTGTTGAGCATAGCCAATAAGCAGGGATAATGTATTGGGCCTGTTGAGCATAGCCAATAAGCACGGATAATAATGTATTGGGCCTGTTGAGCATAGCCAATAAGCAGGGATAATAATGTATTGGGCCTGCTGAGCATAGCCAATAAGCAGGGATAATAATGTATTGGGCCTGCTGAGCATAGCCAATAAGCAGGGATAATAATGTATTGGGCCTGCTGAGCATAGCCAATAAGCAGGGATAATAATGTATTGGGCCTGCTGAGCATAGCCAATAAGCAGGGATAATAATGTATTGGGCCTGCTGAGCATAGCCAATAAGCAGGGATAATAATGTATTGGGCCTGCTGAGCATAGCCAATAAGCAGGGATAATAATGTATTGTGCCTGCTGAGCATAGCCAATAAGCACGGGGATAGCATAATAAGCAGGGATAATTGGGCCTGCTGAGCATAGCCAATAAGCAGGGATAATGTATTGGGCCTGCTGAGCATAGCCAATAAGCAGGGATAATAATGTATTGGGCCTGCTGAGCATAGCCAATAAGCAGGGATAATAATGTATTGGGCCTGCTGAGCATAGCCAATAAGCAGGGATAATCAAGGACAAAGTTGAACAGAGTGAAGCACAGAGAGATCCTTGATGAAAACCTGCTCCAGAGCAGGGATAATCAGTTGGGCCTCAGACATGGAATGTATTGGAAGGGTCACCTTCCAACAGGAAAACGTACCCTGAGCAAGATGGCATAGCCAGTGCAGATACAGTTTCTTGGTAGCTAAGCAAGAAATGATTGGATTGGGCCTGACCCCAAATATGACCATTTGATAATTTCTAAGGTTATAATAAGCACGGATAATGTATGAATACGGTTGGGTTTGTTTTACTACAGTAATAGATTACTTTCTGCAAGTTGTTCACCATAAAAACAATTCAGTGGGCCTCAGCATAGCCAATAACACGGATAATGATCCGCTAGCTAGCCAATAAAAACTAGCTTGAGCATAGCCAATAAGCATGGATAAGCTTCCAGAACCAAAAGAAAGGGAGAAATCATCAGATGGACAATTAATAGCCAAAAGATGGTTTAATACTCTTGGGCCTTCAGAATGTAACTGGGTGGGGGATACTGCTATGGGGGATGGAGATTTAATGAGTATGGACAACACTGGTCACAACTTGGGCCTCCAGTCCCCAGCTCAGGGATAATGTATTGGGCCTTGAGCATAGTCCAATAAGCAGGGATAATGTATTGGGCCATAGCCCAGGGGAAAGATGAGATGCAAAACAATATTGTGATGCTTTTGACAGCAACGATAGATGAAAGGGAACATGACTTGGAGGGATATGGTTAGCCTGCTGAGAGAATAAGCAGGGAAAATTTGGGCCATGAAAAAAATATAGGGATATCTGACTGTCTTTGGAGAAGTGAAACCCCTCAAAAGTGGAAGTTATCTGGCAGGAAAATGAGAAGTGGGCCGAAACTCGAGCAAAAGGTGAACGAGGAGGAGAGATCCCAGCGCAGGTGGAATCTGAGGCTCCATGGAATTTCAGAGCAGGCGGGTGAGGACATCAAATCCAGAGATAATGTATTGACATCTGTGGAGTTGTTGACATCTGTGGAGTTGTTGACATCTGTGGAGTTGTTGACATCTGTGAGCATTGACATAAGCAGGGATTGTATTGGACATCTGTGGAGTTGCGACATCTGTGGAGTTGTTGACATCTGTGGATAGTTGTTGACATCTGTGGAGTTGTTGACATCTGTAAGAGTTGTTACATCTATTGGGTTGTTGAGCATCTGCAGGGAGTTGTTGACATCTGTGGAGTTGTTGACAGGGATAATGTGGAGTTGTTGAGCATCAATGCAGGGAGTTGTTGACATCTGTGGATTGTTGGGCCATCTGTGGAGTAGCCAATTGAGGGATCTGTGGAGTTGCATAGACATCTGTGGAGCTGTTGACATTCCAGAGTTGTTGACATTGTGGAGCTGTTGAGGGATTCCAGAGTTGTTGACATAGCCAGAGTTGTATTGACATCTGTGGAGTTACTGAGCATCTGTGGATAGTTGTTGACATCTGTGGAGTTGTTGACATCTGTGATAATAATGTTGGGCCTTGACATCTGTGGAGTTGTTGAGCATCTGTGGAGTTGTTGAGCATCTGTGGAGCTGTCATTGGGCCAGAGTTGTTGACATTCCAGAGTTGTTGACATTCCAGAGTTGTTGACATTCCAGAGTTGTTGACATTCCAGAGTTGTTGACATTCCAGAGTTGTTGACATTCCAGAGTTGATGACATTCCAGGTTGTTGACATTCCAGAGTTGTTGACATTCCAGAGTTGTTGACATCCAGAGTTGGGTTGAGCATAGCCAATAAGCAGGGATTGTATTGGGCATCTGCTGAGCATAGTCATTCCAGAGTTGTTGACATAGCCAGAGTTGATAATGACATCTGTGGAGCTGTCATTCCAGAGTTGTTGACATTTGGGTTGTTGACATCTAAGCAGGGAGCTGTCATTGAGTTGTTGACATAGCCAGAGTTGGATAATTCCAGAGTTGTTGACATTCCAGAGTTGTTGACATTCCAGATGTTGCCTTGACATTCCAGAGTTGTTGACATTCCAGAGTTGTTGACATTCCAGAGTTGCTGACATCTGTGGAGCTGACATTCCAGAGTTGATGACATCTATTGGAGCTGCCCCTCTACACTCTAACCACTAGGCTATTGGGCCCTGCCCCTCAGGGATACACTCTAACCACTAGGCTACCCTGTATTGGGCCTATAGCCTACTGAGCATTGATAATAATGTATTGGGCCTATAGCCTACTGGAGCATAGCCAATAAGCAGGATAACTATAGCCTCTAACCACAGGGATATAATGCCGCCTCTGACACTCTAACCACTAGGATACCCTGTATTGGGCCTCTGAGCATAGCCTAACCACTAGGTATTGGGCCTGCCTGCCTCTAGCCAATAACCAGGGATAAGGTATTGGGCCTGCGCATAGCCTAAGCACACTCTAACCACTAAGGTATTGGGCCTGCCGCATAGCCAATAAGCAGGGATAATAATATTGGGCCTGCTCTAACCACTAAGGCTAATAATGTATTGGGCCTGCTGAGCCTAAGCTGTATTGGGCCTCTAACCAAGCAGGCTACCCTATTGGGCCTCTGACATAGCCTAACCAGGGATAATATGTATTGGGCCTGCCTGAGCATACACAATAACCACTAAGGCTATTGGGCCGCCATAGCCACTCAGGGATAACCACTATTGGCTACCCTGAGCATAGCCAATAAGCAGGGATAAAATGTATTGGGCCTGCTGAGCATAGCCTCTAACCAGGGATAATACCCTGCCGCCTCACACTCTAACCACTAGGCTACCCTGCCGCCTGCTCCACACTCTAACCCCTAGGCTACCCTGAAGGGCCTCACACTCCTAACCCCTAGGCTACCCTGGAGCCGCCTCTACACTCTAACCCCTAGGCTACCCTGCCGCCTCTACACTCTAACCCCATGGACGAAGGCTACCCTGCCGCCTCTACACTCTAACCACTAGGCTACCCTGCCGCCTATGACCATCTCTAACCACTAGGCTAATAGATTACCGCCTCTTGTTCACCTCTAAAAACCACAGCGACAACACGAGATAGGCTACCCTAACTTGCCTACTGGAAGCTTCCAGAACCAAAAGAAAGGGAGAAATCCAGATGGACAATTAACAGCAAAAGATGGCTACCCTGCCGTACTCTTCTTCAGAACTCTGGGGGAACCACTGGGGGAGGATTTACCCTGGACAACACTGGTCCAACTTGCAGCCCTCCAGTCCCCAACCACTTTTAACTTACCCTGCCCCCCAGTACTCCTAACCACTAGGGGGAAAGATGAGATGCAAAACAATATTGTGATGCTTTTTCTAACCCCTAGATGAAAGGGCATGACTTGGAGGGATATGGTTAGGGCCTCTACATGAAAATTTCTAACCCCTAGGCTACTATCTTTGGAGAAGTGAAACCCTCAAAAGTGGAAGTTATCTGGCAGGAAAATGAGAAGGGGCCGAAACTCGAGCAAAAGGTCTAACCAGGAGGATCCTACCCTGCCGCTCCACTCTAACCACTAGGCTACCAGAGTTGTTGACATCTGTGGACACTCTAACCACTAGGCTGACATCCTGCCGCCTGACATCACTCTAACCACTAGGCTACCCTGAGTTCTTGACTCTAACCACTAGGCTGTGGCCGTTGTTGACATCTCTAACCACTGTGGCTACCCTGCCGCCTCTGGACACTCTAACCCCATCTGGCTACCCTGCCGCCTCTGACATTAACCACTAGGCTACCCTGACATCTGTGGAGCTGACACTCTAACCACTAGGCTACCCTGCCTCCTCTACATTCTCTAACCAGAGGCTACCCTGACATTCCAGAGTTCTGACATTCTAACCACTAGGCTGTCATTCCAGAGTTCTGACATTCCAGAGTTGTTGACATTAACCATTCCAGAGGCTACCCTGCCGCCTCTGACATTCAAGTTGCTGACTAGGCTCACCTGCCGCCTCTACATTAACTCTAACCACTAAAATTTGCTGATTTGATTTGATCTCTGGAGCTGACATTCCAGAGGCTGTTGACATTCCAGAGTTGTTGCCTGTGGAGCTGACATCTAACCACTGTGGGCTGTCATTCCAGAGTTGTTGACATCTCTAACCATTCCAGAGTTGGCATTCCAGAGTTGTTGACATTCCAGAGTTGTTGACATAACCATCTGTGGAGGCTACACTCTAACCACTGCCGCCTCTACACTCTAACCACTAGGCTACCCTGCCCCTCTACACTCTAACCACTAGGCTACCCTGCCGCCTCTACACTCTAACCACTAGGCTACCCTGCCTCTACACTCTAACCACTAGGCTACCCTGACCCCTCTACACTCTAACCACTAGGCTACCCTGCCGCCTCTACACTCTAACCCCTAGGCTACCCTGCCGCCTCTACACTCTAACCCCTAGGCTACCCTGCCCCTCCACACTCTAACCACTAGGCTACCCTGCCGCCTCTACACTCTAACCACTAGGCTACCCTGCCGCCTCGACACTCTAACCACTAGGCTACCCTGCCGCCTCTACACTCTAACCACTAGGCTCACCTGCCGCCTCTACACTCTAACCACTAGGCTACCCTGCCGCCTCTACACTCTAACCACTAGGCTACCCTGCCCCCTCTACACTCTAACCACTAGGCTACCCTGCCGCCTCTACACTCTAACCCCTAGGCTACCCTGCCGCCTCTACACTCTAACCCCTAGGCTACCCTGCCGCCTCTACACTCTAACCACTAGGCTACCCTGCCGCCTCTACACTCTAACCACTAGGCTACCCTGCCGCCTCTACACTCTAACCACTAGGCTACCCTGCCGCCTCTACACTCTAACCACTAGGCTACCCTGCCGCCTCTACACTCTAACCACTAGGCTACCCTGCCGCCTCTACACTCTAACCACTAGGCTACCCTGCCGCCTCTACACTCTAACCCCTAGGCTACCCTGCCGCCTCTACACTCTAACCCCTAGGCTACCCTGCCGCCTCTACACTCTAACCACTAGGCTACCCTGCCTCCTCTACACTCTAACCACTAGGCTACCCTGCCGCCTCTACACTCTAACCACTAGGCTACCCTGCCGCCTCTACACTCTAACCACTAGGCTACCCTGCCGCCTCTACACTCTAACCACTAGGCTCACCTGCCGCCTCTACACTCTAACCACTAGGCTCACCTGCCGCCTCTACACTCTAACCACTAGGCTCACCTGCCGCCTCTACACTCTAACCACTAGGCTACCCTGCCGCCTCTACACTCTAACCACTAGGCTACCCTGCCGCCTCTACACTCTAACCACTAGGCTACCCTGCCGCCTCTACACTCTAACCACTAGGCTACCCTGTCCCCTCTACACTCTAACCACTAGGCTACCCTGCCGCCTCCCATTAATGGATCCTATTCTAATGTATCTGAAGTTAATAAACAGAGTTATTATACAATAGTAGACTGTTGGAAGATGATCATTTCAAGATGGATGCCAAACATATTATACAAGACAATTGGAGGGAAGCCCAACTATTTAAGTCTTATGGAAAATATTGTGAATGAATGAATTATGAGATGAGACAAACAGCCATGAAGAGATGTAAAGAAATGGCTGAACTTAAAAGATTGAGAAGATAAACTTGTTAAGGAAAAACTCTCTCTAATCTCTATGGACCTTGATGAAGAAGGAAAGGCTCAGTTATTCTCTTTACAACTAGAAATGGAACCAATGTATGAAGAGAGAGCAGAAGGAGATGGTTGGGGGTCTGTTATTCTCTTTACAACTAGAAATGGACAGAGAGCAGGAGGAGATGGTTGGAGGCTCAGTTATTCTCTTTACAACTAGAAATGGACAGAATGTATGAAGAGAGAGCAGAAGGAGATGGTTGGAGGGTCTGTTATTCTCTTTACAACTAGAAATGGACAGAATGTATGAAGAGAGAGCAGGAGGAGATGGAGGGTCTGTTATTCTCTCTACAACTAGAAATGGAACCAATGTATGAAGAGAGAGCAGGAGGAGATGGTTGGGGGTCTGTTATTCTCTTTACAACTAGAAATGGACAGAGAGCAGGAGGAGATGGTTGGAGGGTCTGTTATTCTCTTTACAACTAGAAATGGACAGAATGTATAAAGAGAGAGCAGAAGGAGATGGTTGGAGGGTCTGTTATTCTCTCTACAACTAGAAATGGACAGAATGTATGAAGAGAGAGCAGAAGGAGATGGTTGGAGGGTCTGTTATTCTCTCTACAACTAGAAATGGACAGAATGTATGAAGAGAGAGCAGAAGGAGATGGTTGGAGGGTCTGTTATTCTCTTTACAACTAGAAATGGACAGAATGTATGAAGAGAGAGCAGAAGGAGATGGAGGGTCTGTTATTCTCTTTACAACTAGAAATGGACAGAATGTATGAAGAGAGAGCAGAAGGAGATGGTTGGAGGAAGGTGGTGAAAAAACACAACCGTTACAATTTTAGAGAAGTTCAGAATTTCCATCTATTCATAAGATGACAAGGAAAATGAAAACCCCAAAGATATTTCAAAACTTGTTTCAGAATTCTATGGTAGCCTTTATCCCAGTAATGCCTGTCCTACTAGTGACATATCTGCCTGTCCTGACTCTTGTCAAAGACTATGTAAAATTCATAGACTTCCAAAAGTCTAGTGATTTTTAAGTGAAAAGAGAACAAATCTCCGGGGAATGACGGCATTATCAGTGTCAGTCTATAAATATTTTCAGAAGGATATTGTTATAATGTTTTTAAAGAGGCAGTCGATTTATGGGTCCTGCCTGTTTCAATGACAACAAGGCCTCATTTCTGTAATACCCAAACCAAACAAAGACCCTGTGATGTCAGACAGTTGGAGACCAAATCACGTTACTGAACAGTGATGGAAAGCTGCTAGTATCCGTCTTTGCAGAAAGACTTTTTTCAAAAAGGTCTTGACCAAATCATTGATGAAACCCAGTCTGGTTTTATGAAGGGCAGACACATATGTCATAATATTAGACTAGTATTGGACTTGATAGACGACAATGAGAACATTGTGGAAGATGGCTTTGTTTTATTTGTGGACTTTTATAAGGTTTTTTGAGACAGTTAAGCATTATTTTATTTTTGAGACTCTTTCAATACACTTCATATCAATAAGGATCAATAAGGATAGTTTTAGGGGTGTTATGACACTTCATATCAATAAGGATAGTTTTAGGGGTGTTATGACACTTCATATCAATAAGGATCAATAAGGATAGTTTTAGGGGTGTTATGACACTTCATATCAATAAGGAAGTTTTAGGGTGTTAGATTCAATCAATAAGGATAGTTTTAGGGGTGTTATGACACTTCATATTAAATCAATAAGGTGTTTTAGGGGTGTTATGACACTTCTCAATAAGGATCAATAAGGATTTTTAGGGGTGTTTGACACTTCATATCAATAAGATCAATAAGGATAGTTTTAGGGGTCTTATGACCTTCATATCAATAAGGATCAATAAGGATAGTTTTAGGGGTGTTATGACACTTCATATCAATAAGGATAGTTTTAGGGGTGTTATGACACTTCATATCAATAAGGATCAATAAGGATAGTTTTAGGGGTCTTATGACACTTCATATCAATAAGGATCAATAAGGATAGTTTTAGGGGTGTTATGACACTTCATATCAATAAGGATAGTTTTAGGGGTGTTATGACACTTCATATCAATAAGGATCAATAAGGATAGTTTTAGGGGTGTTATGACACTTCATGTCAATAAGGATCAATAAGGATAGTTTTAGGGGTCTTATGACACTTCATATCAATAAGGATCAATAAGGATAGTTTTAGGGGTGTTATGACACTTCATATCAATAAGGATCAATAAGGATAGTTTTAGGGTGTTATGACACTTCATATCAATAAGGATAGTTTTAGGGGTCTTATGACACTTCATATCAATAAGGATAGTTTTAGGGGTCTTATGACACTTCATATCAATAAGGATAGTTTTAGGGGTGTTATGACACTTCATATCAATAAGGATAGTTTTAGGGGTCTTATGACACTTCATATCAATAAGGATAGTTTTAGGGGTGTTATGACACTTCATATCAATAAGGATCAATAAGGATAGTTTTAGGGGTGTTATGACACTTCATATCAATAAGGATCAATAAGGATAGTTTTAGGGGTCTTATGACACTTCATATCAATAAGGATAGTTTTAGGGGTGTTATGACACTTCATATCAATAAGGATCAATAAGGATAGTTTTAGGGTGTTATGACACTTCATATCAATAAGGATCAATGAGGATAGTTTTAGGGGTGTTATGACACTTCATATCAGGGGTCTTATGACACTTCATATCAATAAGGATCAATGAGGATAGTTTTAGGGGTGTTATGACACTTCATATCAATAAGCTTGGTGTCTGGCCCAGGCTGGTTGGTGGCTGGCTCAGGCTGCTTGGTGTCTGGCCCAGGATGCATGGTGTCTGGCCAGGATGCATGGTGTCTGGCTCAGGATGCATGGTGTCTGGCTCAGGCTGGTTGGTGGCTGGCTCAGGCTGGCTCAGGCTGCTTGGTGTCTGGCTCAGGATGCAGGCTGGCTGGTGGTCTGGCTCAGGCTGCTTGGTGGCTGGCTCAGGCTGCTTGGTGTCTGGCTCAGGCTGCTTGGTGGCTGGCTCAGGCTGCTTGGTGGCTGGCTCAGGCTGCTTGGTGGCTGGCTCAGGCTGGTTGGTGACTGGCTCAGGCTGGTTGGTGACTGGCAGGCTGGTTGGTGGCTGGCTCAGGCTGCTTGGTGGCTGGCTCAGGCTGCTTGGTGGCTGGCTCAGGCTGCTTGGTGGCTGGCTCAGGCTGCTTGGTGGCTGGCTCAGGCTGCTTGGTGGCTGGCTCAGGCTGCTTGGTGGCTGGCTCAGGCTGCTTGGTGGCTGGCTCAGGCTGCTTGGTGGCTGGCTCAGGCTGCTTGGTGGCTGGCTCAGGCTGCTTGGTGGCTGGCTCAGGCTGCAGCTTGAGACTGTTCTGTACTACTGGCCTGTTACAGGCAGCTCTGTAGTGAGACTGGCTACTGGCCTGCTGCAGCTCTGTTGAGACTGTTCTGTACTACTGGCCTGTTACACCGTGCAGCTCTGTAGTGAGACTGTTCTGTACTACTGGCCTGTTACACCGTGCAGCTCTGTGGTGAGACTGTTCTGTACTACTGGCCTGTTGCAGCTCAGTGAGACTGTTCTGTACTACTGGCCTGTTACACCGTGCAGCTCTGTAGTGTGAGACTGTTCTGTACTACTGGTCTGTTACACCGTGCAGCTCTGTAGTGTGAGACTGTTCTGTACTACTGGTCTGTTACACCGTGCAGCTCTGTAGTGTGAGACTGTTCTGTACTACTGGCCTGTTACACCGTGCAGCTCTGTAGTGTGAGACTGTTCTGTACTACTGGCCTGTTGGCTGCAGCTCTGTAGTGAGACTGTTCTGTACTACTGGCTGTTGCAGCTCAGAGACTGTTCTGTACTACTGGCCTGTTACACCGTGCAGCTCTGTAGTGAGACTGTTCTGTACTACTGTCCTGTTACACCGTGCAGCTCTGTAGTGTGAGACTGTTCTGTACTACTGGCCTGTTACACCGTGCAGCTCTGTAGTGAGACTGTTCTGTACTACTGGCCTGTTACACCGTGCAGCTCTGTAGTGAGACTGTTCTGTACTACTGTCCTGTTACACCGTGCAGCTCTGTAGTGAGACTGTTCTGTACTACTGGCCTGTTACACCGTGCAGCTCTGTAGTGAGACTGTTCTGTACTACTGGCCTGTTACACCGTGCAGCTCTGTAGTGAGACTGTTCTGTACTACTGGCCTGTTACACCGTGCAGCTCTGTAGTGAGACTGTTCTGTACTACTGGCCTGTTACACCGTGCAGTTGAACGCGCTGCTGGTCAGAGGGGATTTGGGAACGTCAGTCCAGAGTCCAGCCTGTGGAGAGGGACTGAGAGGAGAACATACACATATTGGAGTAGCCAGCTCTGGGAGGGAGGGGGCCAATGGTTCCAGCTGAACTTTGAGTCAAGAGTAGAGGGACTGACTGAGAGGAAAACACACTCAGCTCTGGGAGGGCGGGGGCCAATGGTTCCAGCTGGGCTGGGTGGGGCTGTGAGTCAAGAGTAGAGGGCTGGAGCAGGAGAGCGACTGGCTCCACTATGGGCCAAACCCAAACACAAAACCCTCCCTGTCTCACTATGGGCCAAACCCCCCACACTCAACCCTCCCTGTCTCCCTATGGACCAAACCCCCACACTCAATCTCCCTGTCTCCTTATGGGCCAAACCCCCACACTCAACCCTCCCTATGGACCAAACCCCCCACACACAACCCTCCCTATGGACCAAACCCCCACACTCAAGCCTCCCTATGGACCAAACCCCCCACACTCAACACTCCCTATGGGCCAAACCCCCCACACGCAACCCTCCCTGTCTCACCATGGGCCACACCCCCCACACTCAAACCTCCCTATGGACCAAACCCCCACACTCAACCCTCCCTGTCTCCCTATGGGCCAAACCCCCACACTCAACCCTCACTATGGACCAAACCCCCACACTCAACCCTTCCTGTCTCCCTATGGGCCAAACCCCCACACTCAAGCCTCCCTATGGGCCAAACCCCCACACTCCCAACCCTCCCTATGGACCAAACCCCCACACTCAACCCTCTCTATGGACCAAACCCCCACACTCAACACTCCCTATGGGCCAAACCCCCACACGCAACCCTCCCTGTCTCACTATGGGCCACACCCCCACACTCAAACCTCCCTATGGACCAAACCCCCACACTCAATCCTCCCTGTCTCCCTATGGGCCAAACCCCCACACTCAACCCTCACTATGGACCAAACCCCCACACTCAACCCTCCTGCCTCCCTATGGGCCAAACCCCCACACTCAAGCCTCCCTATGGGCCAAACCCCCACACTCAACCATCCCTATGGACCAAACCCCCACACTCTAACCTCCCTATGGACCAAACCCCCACCTATGGACTAAACCCCCACACTCAACCCTCCCTATGGACCAAACCCCCCACACGCAACCCTCCCTGTCTCACTATGGGCCACACCCCCACACTCAAACCTCCCTATGGACCAAACCCCCACACTCAACCCTCCCTATGGACCAAACCCCCACACTCAACCCTCCCTATGGACCAAACCCCCACACTCAACCCTCCCTATGGACCAAACCCCCCACACTCAACCCTCCCTATGGACCAAACCCCCCACACTCAACCCTCCCTATGGACCAAACCCCCACACTCAACCCTCCCTATGGACCAAACCCCCACACTCAACCCTCCCTATGGACCAAACCCCCCACACTCAACCCTCCCTATGGACCAAACCCCCCACACTCAACCCTCCCTATGGACCAAACCCCCACACTCAACCCTCCCTATGGACCAAACCCCCCACACTCAACCCTCCCTATGGACCAAACCCCCACACTCAACCCTCCCTATGGACCAAACCCCCACACTCAACCCTCCCTGTCTCACTATGGGCCAAACCCCCACACTCAACCCTCCCTGTCTCCCTATGGACCAAACCCCCACACTCAACCCTCCCTGTCTCACTATGGGCCAAACCCCCCACACTCAACCCTCCCTATGGACCAAACCCCCACACTCAACCCTCCCTGTCTCACTATGGGCCAAACCCCCACACTCAACCCTCCCTATGGACCAAACCCCCACACTCAACCCTCCCTGTCTCCCTATGGGCCAAACCCCCACACTCAACCCTCCGTGTCTCCCTATGGGCCAAACCCCCCACACTCAACCCTCCGTGTCTCCCTATGGACCAAACCCCCCACACTCAACCCTCCCTATGGACCAAACCCCCACACTTAACCTCCCTGTCTCACTATGGGCCAAACCCCCACACTAAACCCTCCCTGTCTCCCTATGGGCCAAACCCCCACACTCAAACCCTCCCTGTCTCCCTATGGACCAACCCCCCACACTCAAACCTCCCTATGGACCAACCCCCCACACTCAACCCTCCCTGTCTCACTATGGGCCAAACCCCCCACACTCAATTCTCCCTGTCTCACTATGGACCACACCCCCACACTCAAACCTCCCTATGGGCCAACCCCCCCCACACTCCACCCTCCCTGTCTCCCTATGGGCCAAACCCCCCCCCCCATACTCCACCCTCCCTGTCTCCCTATGGACCAAGCCCCCCACACTCAAACCTCCCTGTCTCCCTATGGGCCAACCCCCCCCCACACTCAACCCTCCCTATGGGCCAAACCCCCCACACTCAACCCTCCCTATGGGCCAAACCTCCCCACACTCAACCCTCCCTGTCTCCCTATGGACCAAACCCCCCACACTCAACCCTCCCTATGGACCAAACCCCCCACACTCAACCCTCCCTGTCTCCCTATGGTCCAAACCCCCATACTCAACCCTCCCTGTCTCCCTATGGACCAAACCCCCACACTCAACCCTCCCTGTCTTCTTATGGACCAAACCCTCCACACTCAACCCTCCCTGTCTCCCTATGGGTCAAACCCTCCACACTCAACCCTCCCTGTCTTCTTATGGACCAAACCCCCACACTCAACCCTCCCTGTCTCCCTATGGACCAAACCCCCACACTCAACCCTCCCTATGGACCAACCCCCCCCCCCCCACACTCAACCCCCCTGTCTCCCTATGGTCCAAACCCTCCACACTCAACCCTCCCTGTCTCCCTATGGTCCAACCCCCCACACTCAACCCTCCCCCTATGGACCAAACCCCCACACTCAACCCTCCCTATGGACCAACCCCCCCCCCCACACACTCAACCCCCTGTCTTCTTATGGACCAAACCACCCACACTCAACCCTTCCTATGGACCAAACCCCCACACTCAACCCTCCCTGTCTTCTTATGGACCAAACCCTCCACACTCAACCCCCCTGTCTCCCTATGGTCCAAACCCCCACACTCAACCCTCCCTGTCTCCCTATGGGTCAAACCCTCCACACTCAACCCTCCCTGTCTTCTTATGGACCAAACCCCCACACTCAACCCTCCCTGTCTCACACAAGCTTCATAATGTTATTAACATGAGACAGTTCTGTCAGGCCTTTTTAAACACACATCCCCCCCCCCACCTAAACCTGCTGACTGAGTAAGAATGGACTTCGGCTGGAGCTGTGGCTGCTGTCTCTCTGTCATTGACCTGCTGGAGAGGAGAGGAAGGAGAGACGAGGCCTCTCTCAGTGGTGTGAGATGGTCCTTCCATTAGCCTACTGGAGAGGAGAGGAAGGAGAGACGAGGCCTCTCTCAGTGGTGTGAGATGGTCCTTCCATTAGCCTACTGGAGAGGAGAGGAAGGAGAGACGAGGCCTCACTCAGTGGTGTGAGATGGTCCTTCCATTAGCCTACTGGAGAGGAGAGGAAGGAGAGAGGCCTCACTCAGTGGTGTGAGATGGTCCTTCCATTAGCCTACTGAAGAGGAGAGGAAGGAGAGAGAGACCTCACTCAGTGGTGTGAGATGGTCCTTCCATTAGCCTACTGGAGAGGAGAGGAAGGAGAGAGAGACCTCACTCAGTGGTGTGAGATGGTCCTTCCATTAGCCTACTGGAGAGGAGAGGAAGGAGAGAGGCCTCACTCAGTGGTGTGAGATGGTCCTTCCATTAGCCTACTGTCTCTAAATCACATGACAATTACATTTTGTTGTTGTGGTCATTGAGCAGATGCTCTTATCCAGAGGTGTACAAGAAGCAATTAGGGTGAAGTGCCTTGCTCAAGGGCACATCGATATATTTGCTCTGGATTCGAACCAGCAACCTTTTGGTTACTGGCCCAACGCTCTTATCCGCTAAGCTACCTACCGCCCTATATATTACATCAGTGTGATGCTGCAGGCTGGCCTGGCTCCTATATATTACATCAGTGTGATGCTGCAGGCTGGCCTGGCTCCTATATATTACATCAGCGTGATGCTGCAGGCTGGCCTGGCTCCTATATATTACATCAGCATGATGCTGCAGGCTGGCCTGGCTCCTATATATTACATCAGTGTGATGCTGCAGGCTGGCCTGGCTCCTATATATTACATCAGTGTGATGCTGCAGGCTGGCCTGGCTCCTATATATTACATCAGCGTGATGCTGCAGGCTGGCCTGGCTCCTATATATTACATCAGCGTGATGCTGCAGGCTGGCCCGGCTCCTATATATTACATCGTCAGTGTGATGCTGCAGGCTGGCCCGGCTCCTATATATTACATCAGTGTGATGCTGCAGGCTGGCCTGGCTCCTATATATTACATCAGCGTGATGCTGCAGGCTTGGCCTGGCTCCTATATATTACATCAGTGTGATGCTGCAGGCTGGCCTGGCTCCTATATATTACATCAGCGTGATGCTGCAGGCTGGCCTGGCTCCTATATATTACATCAGCATGATGCTGCAGGCTGGCCTGGCTCCTATATATTACATCAGCATGATGCTGCAGGCTGGCCTGGCTCCTATATATTACATCAGTGTGATGCTGCAGGCTGGCCTGGCTCCTATATATTACATCAGCATGATGCTGCAGGCTGGCCCGGCTCCTATATATTACATCGTCAGCATGATGCTGCAGGCTTGGCCTGGCTCCTATATATTACATCAGCATGATGCTGCAGGCTGGCCTGGCTCCTATATATTACATCAGCATGATGCTGCAGGCTGGCCCGGCTCCTATATATTACATCAGCATGATGCTGCAGGCTGGCCTGGCTCCTATATATTACATCAGCATGATGCTGCAGGCTGGCCTGGCTCCTATATTATTACATCAGCGTGATGCTGCAGGCTGGCCTGGCTCCTATATTATTACATCAGCGTGATGCTGCAGGCTGGCCTGGCTCCTATATATTACATCAGTGTGATGCTGCAGGCTGGCCCGGCTCCTATATATTACATCAATGTGATGCTGCAGGCTGACCCGGCTCCTATATATTACATCAATGTGATGCTGCAGGCTGGCCTGGCTCCTATATATTACATCAGTGTGATGCTGCAGGCTGGCCCGGCTCCTATATATTACATCAGTGTGATGCTGCAGGCTGGCCCGGCTCCTATATATTACATCGTCAGCGTGTTGCTGCAGGCTGGCCCGGCTCCTATATATTACATCAGTGTGATGCTGCAGGCTGGCCCGGCTCCTATATATTACATCAGTGTGATGCTGCAGGCTGGCCCGGCTCCTATATATTACATCAATGTGATGCTGCAGGCTGACCCGGCTCCTATATATTACATCAGTGTGATGCTGCAGGCTGGCCTGGCTCCTATATATTACATCAGTGTGATGCTGCAGGCTGGCCTGGCTCCTATATATTACATCAGTGTGATGCTGCAGGCTGGCCTGGCTCCTATATATTACATCAGTGTGATGCTGCAGGCTGGCCTGGCTCCTATATATTACATCAGTGTGATGCTGCAGGCTGGCCTGGCTCCTATATATTACATCAGTGTGATGCTGCAGGCTGGCCTGGCTCCTATATATTACATCAGTGTGATGCTGCAGGCTGGCCTGGCTCCTATATATTACATCAGTGTGATGCTGCAGGCTGGCCTGGCTCCTATGTATTATATCAGTGTGATGCTGCAGGCTGGCCTGGCTCCTATATATTACATCAGTGTGATGCTGCAGGCTGGCCTGGCTCCTATATATTACATCAGTGTGATGCTGCAGGCTGGCCTGGCTCCTATATATTACATCAGTGTGATGCTGCAGGCTGGCCTGGCTCCTATATATTACATCAGTGTGATGCTGCAGGCTGGCCTGGCTCCTATATATTACATCAGTGTGATGCTGCAGGCTGGCCTGGCTCCTATATATTACATCAGTGTGATGCTGCAGGCTGGCCTGGCTCCTATATATTACATCAGTGTGATGCTGCAGGCTGGCCTGGCTCCTATATATTACATCGTCAGTGTGATGCTGCAGGCTGGCCCTGGCTCCTATATATTACATCTCAGCGTGATGCTGCAGGCTGGCCTGGCTCCTATATTATTCATCAGTGTGATGCTGCAGGCTGGCCTGGCTCCTATATATTACATCAGTGTGATGCTGCAGGCTGGCCTGGCTCCTATATATTACATCAGTGTGATGCTGCAGGCTGGCCTGGCTCCTATATATTACATCAGTGTGATGCTGCAGGCTGGCCTGGCTCCTATATATTACATCAGTGTGATGCTGCAGGCTGGCCCTGGCTCCTATATATTACATCAGTGTGATGCTGCAGGCTGGCCTGGCTCCTATATATTACATCAGTGTGATGCTGCAGGCTGGCCTGGCTCCTATATATTACATCAGTGTGATGCTGCAGGCTGGCCTGGCTCCTATATATTACATCAGTGTGATGCTGCAGGCTGGCCTGGCTCCTATATATTACATCAGTGTGATGCTGCAGGCTGGCCTGGCTCCTATATATTACATCAGTGTGATGCTGCAGGCTGGCCTGGCTCCTATATATTACATCAGTGTGATGCTGCAGGCTGGCCTGGCTCCTATATATTACATCAGTGTGATGCTGCAGGCTGGCCTGGCTCCTATATATTACATCAGTGTGATGCTGCAGGCTGGCCTGGCTCCTATATATTACATCAGTGTGATGCTGCAGGCTGGCCTGGCTCCTATATATTACATCAGTGTGATGCTGCAGGCTGGCCTGGCTCCTATATATTACATCAGCGTGATGCTGCAGGCTGGCCTGGCTCCTATATATTACATCGTCAGTGTGATGCTGCAGGCTGGCCTGGCTCCTATATATTACATCAGTGTGATGCTGCAGGCTGGCCTGGCTCCTATATATTACATCAGTGTGATGCTGCAGGCTGGCCTGGCTCCTATATTATGACATCAGTGTGATGCTGCAGGCTGGCCTGGCTCCTATATATTACATCGTCAGCATGATGCTGCAGGCTGGCCTGGCTCCTATATATTACATCGTCAGCATGATGCTGCAGGCTGGCCTGGCTCCTATATATTACATCGTCAGCATGATGCTGCAGGCTGACCTGGTTCCTATATATTACATCAGTGTGATGCTGCAGGCTGGCCCGGCTCCTATATATTACATTGTCAGTGTGATGCTGCAGGCTGGCCTGGCTCCTATATATTACATCAGTGTGATGCTGCAGGCTGGCCTGGCTCTATATATTACATCAGTGTGATGCTGCAGGCTGGCCTGGCTCCTATATATTACATCAGGGTGATGCTGCAGGCTGGCCTCTGTCTCCTATATATTACATCAGGGTGATGCTGCAGGCTGGCCTGGCTCCTATATATTACATCAGTGTGATGCTGCAGGCTGGCCTGGCTCCTATATATTACATCAGTGTGATGCTGCAGGCTGGCCTGGCTCCTATATATTACATCAGTGTGATGATGCAGGCTGGCCTGGCTCCTATAGTTGACATCAGTGTGATGCTGACCTGGCTCTATAGTTACATCAGTCATGATGCTGCAGGCTGACCTGGCTCTATATATTACATCAGCGTGATGCTTGCAGCTGGCCTGGCTCCTATATATTACATTGTCAGCATGATGCTGCAGGCTGGCCTGTCTCTATATATTACATCAGTGTGATGCTGCAGGCTCTGGCTCTATAGTTCATCAGTGTGATGCTGCAGGCTTGGCCTAGTTCTCCTAGTCTATTACATTTTTAGCGTGATGCTGTCTCTATAGTTCCTCCAGTCTCTCTCCTCTGTCTCTATAGTTCCTCCAGTCTCTCTCCTCTGTCTCTATAGTTCCTCCAGTCTGTCTCCTCTGTCTCTATAGTTCCTCCAGTCTCTCTCCTCTGTCTCTATAGTTCCTCCAGTCTCTCTCCTCTGTCTCTATAGTTCCTCCAGTCTCTCTCCTCTGTCTCTATAGTTCCTCCAGTCTCTCTCCTCTGTCTCTATAGTTCCCCCAGTCTCTCTCCCCTGTCTCTATAGTTCCTCCAGTCTCTATAGTTCCTCCAGTCTGTCTCCTCAGTCTCTATAGTTCCTCCAGTCTCTCTGTCTCTATAGTTCCTCCAGTCTCTCTCCTCTGTCTCTATAGTTCCCCCAGTCTCTCTCCTCTGTCTCTATAGTTCCCCCAGTCTCTCTCCTCTGTCTCAAAAGTTCCTCCAGTCTCTCTGTCTCTATAGTTCCTCCAGTCTCTCTCCTCTGTCTTTATAGTCGTTGGTCTCTATAGTTCCCCCAGTCTCTCCTGTCTCTATAGCTGTTGGTCTCTATAGTTCCCCCAGTCTCTCCCCTCTGTCTCTATAGCTGTTGGTCTCTCTAGTTCCCCCAGTCTCTCCTCTGTCTCTATAGCTGTTGGTCTCTCTAGTTCCCCCAGTCTCTCTCCTCTGTCTCTATAGCTGTTGGTCTCTCTAGTTCCTCCAGTCTCTCTCCTCTGTCTCTATAGCTGTTGGTTCCTAGTTCCCCCAGTCTCTCTCCTCTCTCTTTATAGCCGTTGGTCTCTCTAGTTCCCCCAGTCTCTCCTCTGTCTCTATAGTTCCCCCAGTCTCTCCTCTGTCTCTATAGCTGTTGGTCTCTCTAGTTCCCCCAGTCTCTCTCCTCTGTCTCTATAGCTGTTGGTCTCTCTAGTTCCCCCAGTCTCTCTCCTCTGTCTCTATAGCTGTTGTCTCTCTAGTTCCCCAGTCTCTCTCCTCTGTCTCTATAGCTGTTGGTCTCTCTAGTTCCCCCAGTCTCTCTCCTCTGTCTTTATAGTTCCTCCAGTCTGTCTCCTCAGTCTCTATAGTTCCCCCAGTCTCTCTCCTCTGTCTTTATAGTCATTGGTCTCTCTAGTTCCCCCAGTCTCTCTCCTCTCTCTTTATAGCCGTTGGTCTCTATAGTTCCCCCAGTCTCTCCTCTGTCTCTTTAGTTCCCCAGTCTCTCTCCTCTGTCTCTATAGTTCCCCCAGTCTCTCCTCTGTCTCTATAGCTGTTGGTCTCTCTAGTTCCCCCAGTCTCTCTCCTCTGTCTCTATAGTTCCTCCAGTCTCTCTCCTCTCTCTTTATAGTCGTTGGTCTCTCTAGTTCCCAGTCTCTCCTCTGTCTCTCTAGTTCCCCAGTCTCTCCTCTGTCTCTATAGTTCCTCCAGTCAGTCTCTCCTCTGTCTCTATAGCTGTTGGTCTCTCTAGTTCCCCCAGTCTCTTCTGTCTCTATAGCTGTTGGTCTCTATAGTTCCCCCAGTCTCTCCCCTCTGTCTCTATAGCTGTTGGTCTCTCTAGTTCCCCCAGTCTCTCCTCTGTCTCTATAGCTGTTGGTCTCTCTAGTTCCCCCAGTCTCTCCTCTGTCTCTATAGCTGTTGGTCTCTCTAGTTCCTCCAGTCTCTCTCCTCTGTCTCTATAGCTGTTGGTCTCTCTAGTTCCCCCAGTCTCTCTCCTCTCTCTTTATAGCCGTTGGTCTCTCTAGTTCCCCCAGTCTCTCCTCTGTCTCTATAGTTCCCCCAGTCTCTCTCCTCTGTCTCTATAGCTGTTGGTCTCTCTAGTTCCCCCAGTCTCTCTCCTCTGTCTCTATAGCTGTTGGTCTCTCTAGTTCCCCCAGTCTCTCTCCTCTGTCTCTATAGCTGTTGGTCTCTCTAGTTCCTCCAGTCTCTCTCCTCTGTCTCTATAGTTCCCCCAGTCTCTCTCCTCTGTCTCTATAGCTGTTGGTCTCTCTAGTTCCTCCAGTCTCTCTCCTCTGTCTCTATAGCTGTTGGTCTCTCTAGTTCCTCCAGTCTCTCTCCTCTGTCTCTATAGCTGTTGGTCTCTCTAGTTCCTCCAGTCTCTCTCCTCTGTCTCTATAGCTGTTGGTCTCTCTAGTTCCTCCAGTCTCTCTCCTCTGTCTCTATAGCTGTTGGTCTCTCTAGTTCCTCCAGACTCTCTCCTCTGTCTCTATAGCTGTTGGTCTCTCTAGTTCCTCCAGTCTCTCTCCTCTGTCTCTATAGCTGTTGGTCTCTCTAGTTCCCCCAGTCTCTCTCCTCTGTCTCTATAGCTGTTGGTCTCTCTAGTTCCCCCAGTCTCTCCTCTGTCTCTATAGCTGTTGGTCTCTCTAGTTCCTCCAGTCTCTCTCCTCTGTCTCTATAGCTGTTGGTCTCTCTAGATCCCCCAGTCTCTCTCCTCTGTCTCTATAGCTGTTGGTCTCTATAGTTCCTCCAGTCTCTCCTCTGTCTCTATAGCTGTTGGTCTCTCTAGTTCCCCCAGTCTCTCTCCTCTCTCTTTATAGCCGTTGGTCTCTCTAGTTCCCCCAGTCTCTCTCCTCTGTCTCTATAGTTCCCCCAGTCTCTCCTCTGTCTCTATAGCTGTTGGTCTCTCTAGTTCCCCCAGTCTCTCCTCTGTCTTTATAGTCTGTTGGTCTCTCTAGTTCCCCCAGTCTCTCTCCTCTGTCTTTATAGCCGTTGGTCTCTATAGTTCCCCCAGTCTCTCTCTGTCTCTATAGCTGTTGGTCTCTCTAGTTCCCCCAGTCTCTCTCCTCTGTCTCTATAGCTGTTGGTCTCTCTAGTTCCCCCAGTCTCTCTCTCTCTATAGCTGTTGGTCTCTCTAGTTCCCCCAGTCTCTCTCCTCTGTCTTCTATAGCCGTTGGTCTGGCTTAGTTCCCAGTTCAGTCCTCCTTCAGTCTACTTGGCTGTTTTCAGACTGCTCTGTTAGTTGTTGCAGTTCCCACATTTCTCTTTGGAACTTTAGTTCCTCAGCAGTCTCTCATCTGGCTCTTAGTGTTGAATCCTCTGCTGTTTGTTACAGTCCACACAGTCAGTCTGGCTCTTAGTGTTGAATCCTACTGCTGTTTGTTACAGTCCACACAGTCAGTCTGGCTCTTAGTGTTGAATCCTACTGCTGTTTGTTACAGTCCACACAGTCAGTCTGGCTCTTAGTGTTGAATCCTACTGCTGTTTGTTCAGTCACAGTCAGTCTGGCTCCCAGTCTTGAATCCTACTGTCTGTTTGTTACAGTCCACACAGTCAGTCTGGCTCTTAGTGTTGAATCCTACTGCTGTTTGTCCTCCAGTCAGTCTGGCTCTTAGTGTTGAATCCTACTGCTGTTTGTTACAGTCCACACAGTCAGTCTGGCTCTAAGTGTTGAATCCTACTGCTGTTTGTTACAGTCCACACAGTCAGTCTGGCTCTTAGTGTTGAATTCTACTGCTGTTTGTTACAGTCCACACAGTCAGTCTGGCTCTTAGTGTTGAATCCTACTGCTGTTTGTTACAGTCCACACAGTCAGTCTGGCTCTTAGTGTTGAATCCTACTGCTCTGTTACAGTCCACACAGTCAGTCTGGCTCTTAGTGTTGAATCCTACTGCTGTTTGTTACAGTCCACACAGTCAGTCTGGCTCTTAGTGTTGAATCCTACTGCTGTTAGTCCACACAGTCAGTCTGGCTCTTAGTGTTGAATCCTACTGCTGTTTGTTACAGTCCACACAGTCAGTCTGGCTCTTAGTGTTGAATCCTACTGCTGTTTGTTTACAGTCCACACAGTCAGTCTGGCTCTTAGTGTTGAATCCTACTGCTGTTTGTTACAGTCCACACAGTCAGTCTGGCTCTAAGTGTTGAATCCTACTGCTGTTTGTTACAGTCCACACAGTCAGTCTGGCTCTTAGTGTTGAATCCTAGTGTTGAATACTGCTGTTTGTTACAGTCCACACAGTCAGTCTGGCTCTTAGTGTTGAATCCTACTGCTGTTTGTTACAGTCCACACAGTCAGTCTGGCTCTTAGTGTTGAATCCTACTGCTGTTTGTTACAGTCCACACAGTCAGTCTGGCTCTTAGTGTTGAATCCTACTGCTGTTTGTTACAGTCCACACAGTCAGTCTGGCTCTTAGTGTTGAATCCTACTGCTGTTTGTTACAGTCCACACAGTCAGTCTGGCTCTTAGTGTTGAATCCTACTGCTGTTTGTTACAGTCCACACAGTCAGTCTGGCTCTTAGTGTTGAATCCTACTGCTGTTAGTCCACACAGTCAGTCTGGCTCTTAGTGTTGAATCCTACTGCTGTTAGTCCACACAGTCAGTCTGGCTCTTAGTGTTGAATCCTACTGCTGTTTGTTACAGTCCACACAGTCAGTCTGGCTCTTAGTGTTGAATCCTACTGCTGTTTGTTACAGTCCACAGTCAGTCTGGCTCTTAGTGTTGAATCCTACTGCTGTTTGTTACAGTCCACACAGTCAGTCTGGCTCTTAGTGTTGAATCCTACTGCTGTTTGTTACAGTCCACACAGTCAGTCTGGCTCTTAGTGTTGAATCCTACTGCTGTTTGTTAGTCCACACAGTCAGTCTGGCTCTTAGTGTTGAATCCTACTGCTGTTTGTTACAGTCCCACAGTCAGTCTGGCTCTTAGTGTTGAATCCTACTGCTGTTTGTTACAGTCCCACAGTCAGTCTGGCTCTTAGTGTTGAATCCTACTGCTGTTTGTTACAGTCCACACAGTCAGTCTGGCTCTTAGTGTTGAATCCTACTGCTGTTTGTTACAGTCCACACAGTCAGTCTGGCTCTTAGTGTTGAATCCTACTGCTGTTTGTTACAGTCCACACAGTCAGTCTGGCTCTTAGTGTTGAATCCTACTGCTGTTAGTCCACACAGTCAGTCTGGCTCTTAGTGTTGAATCCTACTGCTGTTTGTTACAGTCCACAGTCAGTCTGGCTCTTAGTGTTGAATCCTACTGCTGTTAGTCCACACAGTCAGTCTGGCTCTTAGTGTTGAATCCTACTGCTGTTTGTTACAGTCCACAGTCAGTCTGGCTCTTAGTGTTGAATCCTACTGCTGTTTGTTACAGTCCACACAGTCAGTCTGGCTCTTAGTGTTGAATCCTACTGCTGTTTGTTACAGTCCACACAGTCAGTCTGGCTCTTAGTGTTGAATCCTACTGCTGTTTGTTACAGTCCACACAGTCAGTCTGGCTCTTAGTGTTGAATCCTACTGCTGTTTGTTACAGTCCACACAGTCAGTCTGGCTCTTAGTGTTGAATCCTACTGCTGTTTGTTACAGTCCACAGTCAGTCTGGCTCTTAGTGTTGAATCCTACTGCTGTTTGTTACAGTCCACACAGTCAGTCTGGCTCTTAGTGTTGAATCCTACTGCTGTTTGTTACAGTCCACAGTCAGTCTGGCTCTTAGTGTTGAATCCTACTGCTGTTTGTTACAGTCCACACAGTCAGTCTGGCTCTTAGTGTTGAATCCTACTGCTGTTTGTTACAGTCCACACAGTCAGTCTGGCTCTTAGTGTTGAATCCTACTGCTGTTTGTTACAGTCCACACAGTCAGTCTGGCTCTTAGTGTTGAATCCTACTGCTGTTAGTCCACACAGTCAGTCTGGCTCTTAGTGTTGAATCCTACTGCTGTTTGTTACAGTCCACAGTCAGTCTGGCTCTTAGTGTTGAATCCTACTGCTGTTTGTCCACACAGTCAGTCTGGCTCTTAGTGTTGAATCCTACTGCTGTTTGTTACAGTCCACACAGTCAGTCTGGCTCTTAGTGTTGAATCCTACTGCTGTTTGTTACAGTCCACACAGTCAGTCTGGCTCTTAGTGTTGAATCCTACTGCTGTTTGTTACAGTCCACACAGTCAGTCTGGCTCTTAGTGTTGAATCCTACTGCTGTTTGTTACAGTCCACACAGTCAGTCTGGCTCTTAGTGTTGAATCCTACTGCTGTTTGTTACAGTCCACACAGTCAGTCTGGCTCTTAGTGTTGAATCCTACTGCTGTTTGTTACAGTCCACACCAGTCACAGTCAGTCTGGCTCTTAGTGTTGAATCCTACTGCTGTTTGTTACAGTCCACACAGTCAGTCTGGCTCTTAGTGTTGAATCCTACTGCTGTTTGTTACAGTCCACACAGTCAGTCTGGCTCTTAGTGTTGAATCCTACTGCTGTTTGTTACAGTCCACAGTCAGTCTGGCTCTTAGTGTTGAATCCTACTGCTGTTTGTTACAGTCCACACAGTCAGTCTGGCTCTTAGTGTTGAATCCTACTGCTGTTTGTTACAGTCCACACAGTCAGTCTGGCTCTTAGTGTTGAATCCTACTGCTGTTTGTTACAGTCCACACAGTCAGTCTGGCTCTTAGTGTTGAATCCTACTGCTGTTTGTTACAGTCCACACAGTCAGTCTGGCTCTTAGTGTTGAATCCTACTGCTGTTTGTTACAGTCCACACAGTCAGTCTGGCTCTTAGTGTTGAATCCTACTGCTGTTTGTTACAGTCCACACAGTCAGTCTGGCTCTTAGTGTTGAATCCTACTGCTGTTAGTCCACACAGTCAGTCTGGCTCTTAGTGTTGAATCCTACTGCTGTTTGTTACAGTCCACACAGTCAGTCTGGCTCTTAGTGTTGAATCCTACTGCTGTTTGTTAGGATAAATGTATTAGTAAGAAGTAATGTGGTATATTACTCAATTTAATTACTTTTTTTTTGTCTTTAAATAAAAATATCGGAGACAACGTTTAGCTGCCTAGTGGTAACGGGACAGTCCACGAGGTCAGGCTTAGTGTTGAATCCTACTGCTGTTTGTTACAGTCCACACAGTCAGTCTGGCTCTTAGTGTTGTGCTGTGTGTGTGTGTGTGTGTGTGTGTGTGTGTGTGTGTGTGTGTGTGTGTGTGTGTGTGTGTGTGTGTGTGTGTGTGTGTGTGTGTGTGTGTGTGTGTGAGATTAGGGAACTGACTGAGGCGTCGGTTCACAATCAGTTGAAGCAGCAGACTGAACTAACGTGGAAAAACAACTTGTGAACAAAGTAAATATCCAAGAAACACGAGGACAAAGTCTCTCACCTTGTAGACTTTCCAGTAAATTAGACCAACATTTATAATAATAAATAATATATGCCATTTAGCAGACGCTTTTATCCAAAGCGACTTAGTCATGTGTGCATACATTCTACGTATGAGTGGTCCCGGCGATCGAACCCACTACCCTGGCGTATTTAAGGCCTGTGTGTGTGTGTGTGTGTGTGTGTGTGTGTGTGTGTGTGTGTGTGTGTGTGTGCAGCGCCTCCAAAAATGAATCTCTCATTGCGCACAGCTCCCCTGTCAGGCAGCGTTGCTGTGTGAGGTGGGGATCTAGGATCTGTATTTCTATGTGCAATTAGCATCTATGAAACAAAGTCTGCTCGAAACACTTTGAAAACACAAAGTGAGACAAAGATACAGCATTCTGACCTGACTCACGTGTGTTCATACATTATTTTTTGACTGTTTTTATTCGTAGTGCCTTGCAATTGACCCCCCGCCAACGTGGCTGGTGAAACAGACAGTCTTTAACGGCCAGACAGTCTTAGCGGCCAGACAGTCTTAGCGGCCAGACAGTCTTAGCGGCCAGACAGTCTTAGCGGCCAGACAGTCTTAGCGGCCAGACAGTCTTAGCGGCCAGACAGTCTTAGCGGCCAGACAGTCTTAGACCTGCCTCTGCCAGACAGTCTTAGCGGCCAGACAGTCTTAGCTGGCCAGACGCTAAACGGGTGTTAAATGTTATGACCTGCTAGCTGAGTCCAGCCTGAGACTTTCTGACAGGCTGTTTGTCTTTCTGTTGACAGGTGAGAACGTACTGCAGGATTCAGTGCTGCCCCCTCTCATTGAAGCCACAAAGTTCAGGGCAGACCGTGGTACTGCAGGCTAGCTCAGTGCTGCCCCCCTCTCATTGAATAACTCTAGTTGAAGGCCGACCAGGGTACTGCAGGCTAGCTCAGTGCTGCCCCCCTCTCATTGAATAACTCTAGTTGAAGGCCGACCAGGGTACTGCAGGCTAGCTCAGTGCTGCCCCCCTCTCATTGAATAACTGTAGTTGAAGGGTTACTGGTCTTCACATAGGAATGAATGATCAAACCAAAGTTTATTTGTCACTGCCCCCCTCAATACAACAGGTGTAGATGAGGATGCTCAGTGCTGCCCCCCTCATTGAATAACTGTAGTTGAAGGTGGTCTTAGATGAATGATCAAACCAAAGCTTTATTTGTCACGTCCCCCGAATACAACAGGTGTAGATGAGGATGTCACGTCCCCCGAATACAACAGGTGTAGATGAGGATGTCACGTCCCCCGAATACAACAGGTGTAGATGAGGATGTCACGTCCCCCGAATACAACAGGTGTAGATGAGGATGTCACGTCCCCCGAATACAACAGGTGTAGATGAGGATGTCACGTCCCCCGAATACAACGGGTGTAGATGAGGATGTCACGTCCCCCGAATACAACGGGTGTAGATGAGGATGTCACGTCCCCCGAATACAACGGGTGTAGATGAGGATGTCACGTCCCCCGAATACAACGGGTGTAGATGAGGATGTCACGTCCCCCGAATACAACGGGTGTAGATGAGGATGTCACGTCCCCCGAATACAACGGGTGTAGATGAGGATGTCACGTCCCCCGAATACAACGGGTGTAGATGAGGATGTCACGTCCCCCGAATACAACGGGTGTAGATGAGGATGTCACGTCCCCGAATACAACGGGTGTAGATGAGGATGTCACGTCCCCCCCGAATACAACGGGTGTAGATGAGGATGTCACGTCCCCGAATACAACGGGTGTAGATGAGGATGTCACGTCCCCGAATACAACGGGTGTAGATGAGGATGTCACGTCCCCGAATACAACGGGTGTAGATGAGGATGTCACGTCCCCCGAATACAACGGGTGTAGATGAGGATGTCACGTCCCCCGAATACAACGGGTGTAGATGAGGATGTCACGTCCCCCGAATACAACGGGTGTAGATGAGGATGTCACGTCCCCCGAATACAACGGGTGTAGATGAGGATGTCACGTCCCCCGAATACAACGGGTGTAGATGAGGATGTCACGTCCCCCGAATACAACGGGTGTAGATGAGGATGTCACGTCCCCCGAATACAACGGGTGTAGATGAGGATGTCACGTCCCCCGAATACAACGGGTGTAGATGAGGATGTCACGTCCCCCGAATACAACAGGTGTAGATGAGGATGTCACGTGATTGATGATTAGTATACGTATAGAGACATTGGGTTCTGTCTGAGGGTTCTCCGGGAATCAGAGAGAGAGAGGCAGGCAGGGGACCACTGTCTGAGGGGCTGGAGGGTCCTGTCTGAGGGTCCTGTCTGAGGGTCCTGTCTGAGGGTCCTGTCTGAGGGTCCTGTCTGAGGGTTCTCAGGGAAAGAGAGAGAGAGGCAGACAGGGGACAACTGTCTGGGCTGAATTAGTACAAGCTAGATTTTTTTCGAAGCTGAATGAATGAACATTGCTAGAATCAGGGGGTGTTCTGATGACTCAGGCAGGCTCCTGGACATTGAGCACAGAGAGAGTTGTCCCTTTCTGTCCTGGAAGATAGAACCCTGACCTGTTTCTCCCTCTGGTTTTGTAGGTATGCAGTCATTGCCTTTGGCTGTGCCAGCTGTCCTAAGATCACGTGTGGACGTGAGGGGTGTGGCACGGAGTTCTGTTACCACTGTAAACAGCTGTGGCACCCCAACCAGACGTGTGATGCCGCCCGGCAGCAGAGAGCCCAGAGCCTGAGGCTACGCACCTTCAGCTCCTCGTCTCTTAGCTACAGCCAGGAGAGTGGTGCTGCAGGTAACACACACACACACACACACAAGATAATAAACACGCATACAAGATGATGAACACGCACACAAGATGATGAACACGCACACAAGATGATGAACACGCACACAAGATGATGAACACGCACACAAGATGATGAACACGCACACAAGACACGCACACAAGATGATGAACACGAACACGCACTCCAGTTTAGGTCTAAGAGAGCGAAACACACTCCAGTTGAGGTTTAGGTCTAAGAGAATGCTTTGGACCAAATACAAACTTTGAAAACAAGTATGTAAATCTGTTGTTTTTAAGCTTCCTAAATTTAGTTGAATGACTTTAAAACCAGTCGTCTATGTTTAACCGTACGCGAGCAGTCTGCTGCTAAAGGTCTGGCGGAAAGTAACCGAGCGGAGACTCTCTTCGGTGAAAACCACGCCGCTGGTCTTGTGAACGATGGGAAGTTGTTCAATGGACAAGCAAATAAACAGGAAGTTGAACGGTCTCCATGACGACCTGGAGAAGCTGCTCATTGAACATGGATTTGGAGCAGAAAACTAAAGAAATCTGCGATTGGTATTGACCCAGGGGACCAAGAATGGATAGTATTGTGGAAAGAATTTGAACGACCCCAAAATAGAACCCAACGAACCGGTTGTACCCAGACGTACAGTATCTATATTAGTCCTGTCTGATGAGGACAACGAAGACACAGCGGAAAAGATGAGGGAGCTGCTGGCCAACGGGCTGTGAGCTGGTGTCGGAGCTGCTCACCAAGGGGCTGTGCTGTGAGCTGGTGTCAGAGCTGCTGGCCAACGGGCTGTGAGCTGGTGTCGGAGCTGCTCACCAAGGGGCTGTGAGCTGGTGTCAGAGCTGCTCACCAAGGGGTTGTGCTGTGAGCTGGTGTTAGAGCTAATCACCAACGGGCTGTGAGCTGGTGTTAGAGCTGCTCACCAAGGGGCTGTGAGCTGGTGTCAGAGCTGCTCACCAAGGGGTTGTGCTGTGAGCTGGTGTTAGAGCTAATCACCAACGGGCTGTGAGCTGGTGTTAGAGCTGCTGGCCACCGAAAGGATGAGAGAAGAGAGGTCGGGACCCAGGAGTCTGGCCACTGAAAGGATGAGAGAAGAGGCCGGGACCCAGGAGTCTGGCAACTGAAAGGATGAGAGAAGAGAGGTCGGGACCCAGGAGTCTGGCCACTGAAAGGATGAGAGAAGAGAGGCCGGGACCCAGGAGTCGTGAAGGTTACATTTCAGGGGGGTGGTTGACGATAAAGTGGATGTCCTCCCAGCTGAAGCAACATCTGAAGAGCAACCAAACATTTTGAGAGGGTGTTTATCAGATCGGCCAAGTCCCACACAGGTTGAGTCATAACGCCACTTCAGAACCTCTCTCCTACCAGAGATGTCTACATTTCAGGGAATGGAAGGATGATTAAACGGTCTCCTGATCCCGAGGGGCGAACACAGGGGGCCGGGGAAGCTGGACCTCCTGAGCCCGAGGGAATCCTGGGGAAGCTGGACCTCCTGAGCCCGAGGGGCGAACACCGGGGGCCAGGGAAGCTGGACCTCCTGATCCCGAGGGGCGAACACCGGGGGCCGGGGAAGCTGGGCCTCCTGATCCCGAGGGGCGAACACCGGGGGCCGGGGAAGCTGGACCTCCTGATCCCGAGGGGAAGCTGGACCTCCTGATCCCGAGGGGAAGCTGGACCTCCTGATCCCGAGGGGAAGCTGGACCTCCTGATCCCGAGGGGAGGCTGGACCTCCTGATCCCAAAGGGGTGAGGGGCCGGAAGCTGGACCTCCTGATCCCGAGGGGAAGCTGGCTGATCCCGAGGGGAAGCTGGACCTCCTGATCCCGAGGGGAAGCTGGACCTCCTGATCCCGAGGGGAAGCTGGACCTCCTGATCCCGAGGGGAAGCTGGACCTCCTGATCCCGAGGGGAGGCTGGACCTCCTGATCCCAAAGGGGTGAACACCGGGGGCCGGGGAAGCTGGACCTCCTGATCCCGAGGGGAAGCTGGACCTCCTGATCCCGAGGGGAAGCTGGACCTCCTGATCCCGAGGGGAAGCTGGACCTCCTGATCCCGAGGGGAAGCTGGACCTCCTGATCCCGAGGGGAAGCTGGACCTCCTGATCCCGAGGGGAAGCTGGACCTCCTGATCCCGAGGGGAAGCTGGACCTCCTGATCCCGAGGGGAAGCTGGACCTCCTGATCCCGAGGGGAAGCTGGACCTCCTGATCCCGAGGGGAAGCTGGACCTCCTGATCCCGAGGGGAAGCTGGACCTCCTGATCCCGAGGGGAAGCTGGACCTCCTGATCCCGAGGGGAAGCTGGACCTGCAGGCTGGGAACCATCTGCCCAGTCAGTCCGTAAGTGCGGAACAAATTTATTGAATTCACAGGAACGTTAATGGATGGACGACCACAAACGGTACACTAACAGCATTACTAATGCAAGCCTTAAACCCAGGCCTTAAACCCAGGCCTTAAACCCAGGCCTTAAACCCAGGCCTTAAACCCAGGCCTTAAACCCAGGCCTTAAACCCAGGCCTTAAACCCAGGCCTTAAACCCAGGCCTTAAACCCAGGCCTTAAACCCAGGGTCCCTGCTCATCTACATGGACGTGCCTTAGGCTGCAAGGAGGCATGAGGACTGCAGATGTGCCCAGGGTCCCTGCTCATCTACATGAACGTGCCTTAGCCATGCTGCAAGGAGGCATGAGGACTGCAGATGTGGCCAGGGCAATAAATGTCTGTACTGTGAGACGCCAAAGACAGCGCTTCAGGGAGACAGGACGGACAGCTGATCGTCCTCGCAGTGGCAGACCACGTGTAACAACACCTGCACAGGATCGATACATCCGAACATCACACCTGCGGGACAGGGACAGAATGGCAACAACTGCCCGAGTTACACCAGGAACGCACAATCCCTCCATCAGTGCTCAGAATGTCCTCAATAGGCTGAGAGAGGCTGGACTGAGGGCTTGTAGGCCTGTTGTAAAGGAACCTATGGGCACAGAGGGTACCTCCCTGTAATAGGCTGAGAGAGGCTGGACTGAGGGCTTGTAGGCCTGTTGTAAGGCAGGTCCTCACCAGACATCACCTATGGGCACAAACCCACCGTCGCTGGACCAGACAGGACTGGCAAAAAGTGCTCTAAAATGGATTAAATTAGTTTTTTTCCCCCCTCGTCAATCTACACACAATACTTCATGACAGAGCAAAACAGGTTTTTAGAAATGTTAGCAAATGTATAAAAAAAATAAAAAACAGAAATACCTTAAGGTCCCACAGTTGACAGTACATGTCAGAGCAAAAACCAAGCCATGAGGTCGAAGGAATTGTCCGTAGAGCTCCGAGACAGGATTGTGTTCGAGGCACAGATCTGGGGAAGGGTACCAAAACATTTCTGCAGCATTGAAGGTCCCGAAGAACAAAATGGCCTCCATTATTCTTAAATGGAAGGAGTTTGGAACCACAAAGACTCTTCCTAGAGCTGGCCGCACAGCCAAACTGAGCAATCTGTGGAGAAGGGCCTATACAAATATTTACACATGTTTGCTGAAAATAAACGTAGTTGACAGTGAGAGGACGTTTTTATCTCTCCTGTCCCCTGTGGAAGGAAACATGGAATGAAGCCCTGTGAAATAAGACGCTGGTGAAATTATTTTATATTATATTATGTATATTATATTATTATATTTAGGTTTTATGGAACCGTCTTCTATGTCAGAGAAGAACCAACAAAAGGTTTTCAACGGGGATACATTCATTCGGAAAGTATTCCCCTTGACGTTTTTCACATTTTGTAACGTTACAGAATCATCCTAAAATAGATTACATAGTCTTTACCACAGAGCTCCTTGTGTGGCCAGACGAGAACCGGGAATACTGCCTCTGGCAATAGAAGTAGGTTGGGAATGTTCTAGATGAAGAAGAGGGTGTATGTGCTGTCTGTGGTTTAAGGGGCGGTGGGGTTCACTGTTTCTGTTTTAAAACACGGCGTTTCTATTCCTTTCGTCCCCAGCCGATGACATCAAGCCGTGTCCGCGCTGCGCTGCTTACATCATCAAGATGAACGACGGCAGCTGTAACCACATGACCTGCGCCGTGTGCGGCTGTGAGTTCTGCTGGCTCTGCATGAAGGAGATCTCTGACCTGCACTACCTGAGGTGAGAGGCAGAGGGGTGAGGAGTCTGTCAACACTCAGGGAGGAGTACATCACTATCTATACACTAACCACAGTGTTCTGCCTCTGAATAGCCAGAGTTCTGCTAGGCTATATGCCCTAGACTGTCCCCTGGTCAGGGTGGGGTTGTAATCATCTCTGTCCCCTGGTCAGCCCGTCAGTAATCATCTCTGTCCAGCCTGTCATATCATCTCTGTCCCCAGCCCGTCAGGGTTGGGTTGTAATCATCTCTGTCCCCTGGTCAGCCTGTCAGGGTTGGGTTGTAATCATCTCTGTCCCCTGGTCAGCCTGTCAGGGTGGGGGTTGTAATCATCTCTGTCCCCTGGTTGTATTGTAATCATCTCTGTCCCCTGGTCAGCCTGTCAGGGTTGGGTTGTAATCATCTCTGTCCCCTGGTCAGCCTGTCAGGGTTGGGTTGTAATCATCTCTGTCCCCTGGTCAGCCTGTCAGGGTTGGGTTGGTCCCCTGGTCAGCCTGTGTGGGTTGTAATCAATCATCATCTCTGTCCCCTGGTCAGCCTGTCAGGGTTGGGTTGTAATCATCTCTGTCCCCTGGTCAGCCTGTCAGGGTGGGGTTGTAATCATCTCTGTCCCTGGTCAGGGTTGGCCTGTTGTTGTAATCATCTCTGTCTCTGTCAGGTTGGGTTGTAATCATCCTGTCATCCCCAGCCTGTCAGGATGGTGTTGTAATCCTCTCTCTCCGTCCCTCCCCAGCCTGTCAGCCTGTCATGGTGTTGTAATCATCTCTGGTCAGCCTGTCAGGTTGGGTTGTAATCCTGGTCCCTCCCCAGCCCGTCAGGGTTGGGTTGTAAATCCTCAGCCTGTCTCTCCGTCCCCTCAGCCCCAGCCCGTCAGGATGGTGTTGTAATCATCTCTGTCTCTGTCTGTCCCTCCCCAGCCTGTCAGGATGGTGTTGTAATCTCTCTCCTGTCCCTCCCTCAGCCTGTCAGGATGGTGTTGTAATCTCTCTCCTCCATGTCCCTGGGTTGTAAATCCCTCCCCAGCCCGTCAGGATGGTGTTGTAATCATCTCTCTCCGTCCCTCCCCAGCCTGTCAGGGTTGGGTTGTAAATCCTCTCTCTCCGTCCCTCCCCAGCCTGTCAGGATGGTGTTGTAATCATCTCTCTCCGTCCCTCCCCAGCCTGTCAGGGTTGGGTTGTAATCCTCTCTCCGTCCCTCCCCAGCCCGTCAGGATGTACCTTCTGGGGCAGGAAGCCGTGGAGCAGGAAGAAGAAGATTCTGTGGCAGCTGGGCACGCTGGTGGGAGCTCCGGTGGGCATCGCTCTGATCGCTGGCATCGCCGTCCCCGCCATGATCATAGGCATCCCCGTATACGTGGGGAGGAAGGTGAGCTGACCCTAAACACGCGGCAGACTGTCGTGGAAATTTCCTCTATTTACCAAATCATGGGAGCAAACCACACACACAAGTCGGAGTTAGTTATCAAAGTCCATCTTTAATTATATGAGCTCTATCACAACCATGTGACTCTCAGGTAATTCAGTGTCTCTCAGTGAATTCTCTGAGATCCCCTTCCACATTTCAAATGAGGTCCTTTATAGCAAAGACACACAGGATACGACAGCATCGGCATAATTCATCGTTCAGCTTTGTCTCCTTACTCAAACCCCAGAACCATAAACCAATCCTCCATATCAACAGGCATATATCAAATTGTCATTTAGATACAACCAACTCTAAATACAACCAATCCTATCTTGACAAGATCACAGAGACACACTGACTGGCACACAGACATTGTGGAGCAAAAGATCTGTTTACACATGATGACACTTTGACCTCTCCCCTCTCTGTGGCCCATGCAACTTAGTCTTGACATAGAACAGATACTGCAACCCTGCCACAGTATTATACAAAAATACCATTCTGATGAGAAGTAACTTACAAACATATGATGAATATAAAACATCTTACCTATGTTACCAACAAATTCTGATTATTCCACGACAAGACTGAGGTCATCAGATGACATCAGCCGTCGTGTTGACAGATAGATGACCAGACAACAGAGAAGCCGTTCATCAGTAATGGGTCTGTGCTGTAAACGGGACGATCAGGTGGAAGTCTAGTCGTCTGTTCAACCAGAAAGATGATGATGATGATGAGCTCGTGGACTAAAGATGGAGGAATGTACCGGAGAACTTAACCTGCAGCATTGTTCCCAACCACTACTGTGTACGAGTCAATGATTACACAGGCGTGTTTTATATGAACACAGACAGAATAATACAGTTGTTTTATATGAACACAGACAGAATAATACAGTTGTTTTATATGAACACAGAATAATACAGTTGTTTTATATGAACACAGACAGAATAATACAGTTGTTTTATATGAACACAGAATAATACAGTTGTTTTATATGAACACAGAATAATACAGTTGTTTTATATGAACACAGAATAATACAGTTGTTTTATATGAACACAGAATAATACAGTTTTATATGAACACAGACAGAATAATACAGTTTTATATGAACACAGACAGAATAATACAGTTTTATATGAACACAGAATAATACAGTTGTTTTATATGAACACAGAATAATACAGTTGTTTTATATGAACACAGAATAATACAGTTGTTTTATATGAACACAGACAGTTACAGTTTTTATATGAATAAACACAGAATAATACAGTTGTTTTATATGAACACAGAGAATAATACAGTTGTTTTATATGAAACAGACAGAATAATACAGTTGTTTTATATGAACACAGACAGAATAATACAGTTGTTTTATATGAACAGACAGAATAATACAGTTGTTTTATATGAACACAGACAGAATAATACAGTTTTATATGAACACAGACATAATAATACAGTTGTTTTATATGAACACAGACAGAATAATACAGTTTTATATGAACACAGACAGAATAATACAGTTGTTTTATATGAACACAGAATAATACAGTTGTTTTATATGAAAACAGACAGAATAATACAGTTGTTTTATATGAACACAGAATAATACAGTTGTTTTATATGAACACAGACAGAATAATACAGTTGTTTTATATGAACACAGACAGAATAATACAGTTTTATATGAACACAGACAGAATAATACAGTTGTTTTATATGAACACAGACAGAATAATACAGTTGTTTTATATGAACACAGACAGAATAATACAGTTTTATATGAACACAGACAGAATAATACAGTTGTTTTATATGAACACAGAATAATACAGTTTTATATGAACACAGACAGAATAATACAGTTGTTTTATATGAACACAGACAGAATAATACAGTTGTTTTATATGAACACAGAATAATACAGTTGTTTTATATGAACACAGACAGAATAATACAGTTGTTTTATATGAACACAGACAGAATAATACAGTTGTTTTATATGAACACAGACAGAATAATACAGTTGTTTTATATGAACACAGACAGAATAATACAGTTGTTTTATATGAACACAGAATAATACAGTTGTTTTATATGAACACAGACAGAATAATACAGTTGTTTTATATGAACACAGACAGAATAATACAGTTGTTTTATATGAACACAGACAGAATAATACAGTTGTTTTATATGAACACAGACAGAATAATACAGTTGTTTTATATGAACACAGACAGAATAATACAGTTGTTTTATATGAACACAGAATAATACAGTTGTTTTATATGAACACAGACAGAATAATACAGTTGTTTTATATGAACACAGACAGACAGTTGTTTTAATGAACACAGACAGAATAATACAGTTGTTTTATATGAACACAGACAGAATAATACAGTTGTTTTATATGAACACAGACAGAATAATACAGTTGTTTTATATGAACACAGAATAATACAGTTGTTTTATATGAACACAGAATAATACAGTTGTTTTATATGAACACAGAATAATACAGTTGTTTTATATGAACACAGACAGAATAATACAGTTGTTTTATATGAACACAGAATAATACAGTTGTTTTATATGAACACAGACAGAATAATACAGTTGTTTTATATGAACACAGACAGAATAATACAGTTGTTTTATATTTACATATGAACAGACAGAATAATACAGTTGTTTTATATGAACACAGACAGAATAATACAGTTGTTTTATATGAACACA
>NW_025745040.1:0-2264 GCF_021184085.1 Oncorhynchus gorbuscha
TAATTCCATCATTATATCTCCAAAAGTTCCATTTATTTGGCATGTTTGATCAAGAAAAACACTGGTTCCACCTTGCGCAACATGACTACAAAATATCAAATCAAATCAAATCAAATCAAATTTTATTTGTCACATACACATGGTTAGCAGATGTTAATGCGAGTGTAGCGAAATGCTTGTGCTTCTAGTTCCGACAATGCAGTGATAACCAACAAGTAATCTAACTAACAATTCCAAAACTACTGTCTTATACACAGTGTAAGGGGATATGAACATGTACATAGGATATATGAATGAGTGATGGTACAGAGCAGCATACAGTAGATGGTATCGAGTACAGTATATACATATGAGATGAGTATGTAGACAAAGTAAACAAAGTGGCATAGTTAAAGTGGCTAGTGATACATGTGTTACATAAGGATGCAGTCGATGTTGTAGAGTACAGTATATACATATGTATATGAGATGAATAATGTAGGGTAAGTAACATTATATAAGGTAGCATTGTTTAAAGTGGCTAGTGATATATTTACATCATTTCCCATCAATTCCCATTATTAAAATGGCTGGAGTTGGGTCAGTGTCAATGACAGTGTGTTGGCAGCAGCCACTCAATGTTAATGGTGGCTATTTAACAGTCTGATGGCCTTGAGATAGAAGCTGTTTTTCAGTCTCTCGGTCCCAGCTTTGATGCACCTGTACTGACCTCGCCTTCTGATGATAGCTGTGAACAGGCAGTGGTTCGGGTGGTTGATGTCCTTGATGATCTTTATGGCCTTCCTGTAACAACGGGTGGTGTAGGTGTCCTGGAGGGCAGGTAGTTTGCCCCGGTGATGCGTTGTGCAGTCCTCACTACCTCTGAGAGCCTTACGGTTGAGGGCGATAGTTGCCGCACCAGGCGGTGATACAGCCCGCCAGGATGCTCTCATTGTGCATCTGTAGAAGTTTGTGAGTGCTTTGGTGACAAGCCGAATTTCTTCAGCCTCCTGAGGTTGAATAGGCGCTGCTGCGCTTCTTCACGACGCTGTCAGTGTGAGTGGACCAATTCAGTTTGTCTGTGATGTATGCCGAGGAACTTAAACTAGCTACCCTCTCCACTGTTCCATCATGTGATAGGGGGTGTTCCCTCTGCTGTTTCCTGAAGTCCACAATCATCTCCTTAGTTTTCTTCCTTAGTTTTCTACCTGCAATCGTTGTCCAAACATTTCAAACAACTTTCGGTATTTTTTAAAATAAATAATCGATACATTTTAAGACTGGATAGACTGCGTTCTATAGCGGATAAAAACCAAGTGGAGCGAGCCAGGTCACGTGCCCCAACCACAACAGTACACTTCACTTGACCCTCGTTCTGAAACAGGGCTACTTCTTCATTTCTCAAAGGAAAAATGATCAACCAATTCTAAAGACTGTTGACATCCAGTGGAAGCGATAGTGGAACTGCAAGCAACTGCATTCTAGATTCCCATTGAAACGTGTATTGAAAAGAGATGACCTAAAAAAATGATTTGTTGGTTTGTCATCTTTGCTGTTTTGTCATTTTGCTTGCCAAATTTTGTCATTTTGTTTACAACAGTCTGGTTACACTCACAGACATCTGCTCAAACAGTTTTAGAAACGCTAGAGTGTTTTCCATCCAAATTCACTAAAGATTGTGTACATCCTAGCTTCCGCCTGAGTAGCAGGCAGTTAACTTTGGGCACGCCTTTTCATCCGGACGTGAAAATACTGCCCCTAGCCTAGAGAGGATAACAGCAAAAACACAATTTGTACAGAAGAAGAATAGTTAAAGCTAACTAGCTAAGCACAAATAAAAATAATGTTGACAATGCCATGGCTGAATGCCTCTGATTCAACTAACTTCCCACATTGATTTTAATCAGAACAGGACATCCATTCCATTTAGCTACTTTTGTTGTAATTCTCAGGTCAAAATATTTAAGCAAATGGATCCCAATTCTAGTAGTAGTAGCTTGTGACTAGTTAATATTGAACAACATGTTTAAGTAGCTTAGGCTATATTATATTTTATATGAACAGGCTGATCTGTTGTTATTGTCTTCTGTGGAATTCATAAGGGAGTGAACTTTATTTATAATAAGGTTTACGTTGAGAAAATTGGACCCTTACACCCTTACAGCAAAATATATTTTACCAAGTGACAAGGTGGATAGCAGAGAACATCTCCCGTTTACCTTCACTTTTTGGACCGACCAGAGACTTAGATATGCAATTTTAGAAACTGTTCTTCGTCCTGTAAT
>NW_025745041.1:0-2256 GCF_021184085.1 Oncorhynchus gorbuscha
CTTCATCTGACCACTTTTCAATAGACAGAGTCACTGGTGCTTCCTGCTTTAATTTTTGCTTGTAAGCAGAAATCAGGAGGATAAAATGAAGGTCAGATTTGCCAAATGGAGGGCGAGGGAGAGCTTTGTATGTGTCTCTGTGTGTGGAGTAAAGGTGGTAAAGGAGTAAAGGTCCCTCTGGTTGCACATTTAACATGCTGATAGAAATTAGGTCAAACTGATTTAAGTTTCCCTGCATTAAAGTATCCAGCCACTAGGAGAGCCACCTCTGGATGAGTGTTTTCCTGTTTTCTTATGGCAGTATACAGCTCATAGAGTTTAGAGCCAGCATCGGTCTGTGGTGGTATATAGACAGCTACGACAAATACAGATGAAAACTCTCTAGGTAGATAGTGTGGTCTACATCTTATCATGAGATACTCTACCTCAGGCACGCAAAACCTCGAGGCTTCTTTAGATATCGTGCACCAGCTGTTGTTTACAAATATACATAGGAATTCGCCCCATGTCTTACCAGAGGCTGCTGTTCTATCCTGCTGATAGAGTGTATAACCCGCCAGCGTTATGTTATTAATGTCGTCGTTCAGCCACGACTCTGTCAAACATAAGATATTACAGTTTTTGAAGTCCCGTTGGTAGGATATACGTGCTTTCAGTTCATCCCATTTATTTTCCAGCGATTGAACGTTGGATAACAGTACGGATGTCAAAGGCAGATTAGCCACCTGTCGCTTGATCCTCACAAGGCACCCCGATCTCTTTCCGCAAAATCTTTTTTTTCTTTCTCTCCTGCGAATGATGGGGATGAGGGCCTGTTTGGATGTTCGGAGCATATCCCGTCCGACTCATTAAAACAAAATTCTTCATCCAATTCGAGGTAAATAATCGCTGTTCTGATGTCCAGAAGCTCTTTTCGGTCATAAGAGATGGTAGCAGCAACATTACGTACAAAATAAGTCACAAAGGCTTCCATTAGCAGATACTGTGACACTGAAACATGGTTGCATGTCAAGATAAATGATTTAGATTGCATTGAATTGCATGTTAATATTCTCTACATATCATGTCCTCTCCTTGTTCGCTGCAGGCTAATATAGGCCAGAATGTTGTATGTGGATTTGCTACATCCACTTCACACGGTAAAGTGTGCATTAGGTGCCACCAGAGTGGTACATAGAAACCTGATTTCCATATAAATGGCAGTGAGTGAGATGGCCCCTACTGGCCCTTGAAATCCTTGCCTCTGAGTCAGACCCTATCTGCTAGCTACAGATGTAGGATCTTAATCTGATCACTCTTTTGTTGCAGAGAATTTTCCTGCACAGCATGAAATGCAAACTTGTAGTGTATTTGAGTTTTAAAACAGCTTCTAAAGTTTGTCATTTCCACTTTGAAATTTCAGACTTGATTTGCCCGTACGAAAAAATGTATCAACCCCTACAAAAATGTCCATTAATTAATTATAATCCGCGTAATAATTTACATTTCCTGTTGCTGTAGGATTACTTTCCTGCTGTAGGAAACTGGCTCAAATTAAGATCCTACGTCTGTATGGCTCGGGAATCCTGAAGCCATTGCATTTAAACCAGGGTCCATTGTACCACAAGCATCTTTCATGGAAGAGAAAGCACAAGAGAGACAATCTTCCATTCCTACTGAACGGAGCTTGATGTGCAGGCGGGAATATGAATTGTGGTAAAGCCAAAAGGCAGAAGTACTTGAAAAACAAGGAGGTAAATATGAAATGGAAATCCTCCTGTAGGACCTTTGGCAGGTGAACAAGAGCAGACATATAGTATGCATAAAACATGAGGCTTGCTGTAACAAGCAGGTTTCCCAGGAAGGGAACAACCTTGTGGTTGCATTACACATGGAGTTAGTGCGTAAAGAGGAGGAAGCTCAAGAATAGTTCTATATGCTGATTTGTATGCCAGCAGCCTCTCTAAGAAAACAACATTGAATACATTGAATCATTGCATACTTTGACAACACTATATTCATTGGCAATGAGATTGGAAATGTGGGCTGAGAGGGAATCCAATGAATCCATGTTGATATGAATTATTTTCAAAGAAGAGAAAATGCTATCATTTGAAACAGACAGACAATATATCAGAATATGTCGCCATGCAAAAACAAACTGTTGTCCCTTGTGCCAACCTGTATTGGTGGAGGAGTTTCCTGCCTTAACATCATTAGTGGTTAATGGGCCATAGTTTACAAGGATCCTTACACAGAATGACTCTGTTGGGAGCT
>NW_025745042.1:0-2225 GCF_021184085.1 Oncorhynchus gorbuscha
CGGTGAGCTCACTGCCCACTCCTAACTCACATGAACCACAATATACTGTACTTCGCATGCTCATACCAACACAACAGCGTTCATTTTCATATTGCCTGCCAATGAACATGGTCTCTGACCGTTGATTATAGATTTTACGGGCTAAAACTAGATGCATTTATTTTATTTGTCAGGAGATGAGGACTCGATACCAGAGTACATGGCCTCCCTTCTGAAGGCATCATATTTTTCTATGGTATATTGGCCTTCACACAATTTATTGTGCATCCCACCACCACATACTGTGCGGGACGGAAACAGGATTCCCAAAAATGTAACAAAATACTACAAAAAAACTACCAAAAAATAAATGAACTAAACAACTAATCTGTGAAAAAAATAAAACAGATCTGATCCCTATACAGGCTTAAGGGAAACCTGGGAGGATGGGTCTTCCAGCGCCAGTACCCCTTGCAAGTCTTCAGATAAAATACTTAAGTCCCAAAACTTTTCTGCCGCAGCCACAAAGTTTCTTAGACTTCGTTGAGGATTGTGCCGTACAGTTTATAACTATGGCAATGAATTCCTCAAAATCCACCTTTTTAACACACGGTGTCTTTTGACTGGCAGCAAACATTTACCACAGGCTGTGGTGCATCCACTACCATATCTTCACTGGCATCACTTGTTTTCTCAATTCTTTTAACTGCCATCGCATAGGAGATTCGATTGACCGCTCAAACTTTTGCCACCTCAATCTCCTTCACGCTTACAGGGCACTCAGGATCATGATCCCCACCACAAACACCGTCGTCCTTCTACACACTGTTCTTCAATATACTCTGTCCGTCTGCACACAATTAAAACATGGACAAATCCTTTACAATTCTTACGGCGTATCTTACATAACCAAGCTTCACATGCGTAGGTATTTGCTCTTCATCAAAAAACAACCAGACCGACAGACTTAATTATTTTTCTCCATTGACCCAGCGGGTCAGACGACGGGCACCAACCACACCAGGAATGTTCTTCGGGTATTCAACCTGAATATCTGTCGTCACCCCTGAGATGAGTCCTTTGACGGGTGCTCTACTCCGAAGTTCAAAACACAAAACTTCTTTGGATGTAAGGATTATTTTGAGGCTCACTGCAATCTTCCACTGTTCTTAATAAATACAATGAATCAAAATAAGACCACTCCTGGTCACTCTGATAGACTCCACTTTTCTCAGCGCATACTTCACCATTTAACACCTCAAAACAACATTACATTTTACCAAATTAATTTAATTGAAAACCTTGATACCTTATTTACATAAGTATTCAGACCCTTTGCTATGAGCCTCGAAATTGAGCTCAGGTGCATCCGGTTTCCATTGATCATTCTTGATGTTTCTATGTCAGTGTAAAAACCAAGCCATGAGGTCGAAGGAATTGTCCGTAGAGCCTCGAGACAGGATTGTGTCAAGACACAGGACTGGGGAAGGGTACCAATACATGTCTGTAGCATGGAAAGTCCCCAAGAACACAGTGCCCTCTATCATTCTTAAATGGAAGAAGTTTGGAACCACCAATACTCATCCTAGAGCTGGCTGCCCGGCCAAACTGAGCAATCGGGGAGAAGGGCCTTCTTCAGGGAGGTGACCAAGAACCACTGACAGAGCTCTAGAGTTCCTCTGTGGAGATGGGAGAACTTTCCAGAAAGACACCATCTCTGCAGCACTCCACCAATCAGGCCTTTATGGTAGAGTGGACAGAAGGAAACCACTCCTCAGTAAAAGGCACATGACAGCCCGCTTGGAGTTTGCCAAAAGGTACCTAAAGACTCACAGACCATGAGAAATAAGATTCTGTGGTCTGATGAAACCAAGATTGAACTCTTTGGCCTGAATTCCAAGCTTCACGTCTGGAGGAAACCTGTCACTATCCCTATGGTGAAGCATGGGGGTGGCAGAATCATGCTGTGGGGATGTTTTTCAGCGACGGGGACTGGGAGACTCGTCAGGATCTATGGAAAGATGAACGGAGCAAAGTATAGAGATCCTCCTGACCATTGTGCAGATCTGATCCGCAACTACAGAAAACGGTTGGTTGAGTTTATTGCTGCCAAAGGAGGGTCAACCAGTTATTAAATCCAAGGGTTCACATACTTTTTCGACCCTACACTGAATGTTTACACGGTGTGTTCAATAAAGACATGAAAACGTATAATTGTTTATTAGTTTAAGCAGACTGTTTGTCTA
>NW_025745043.1:0-2215 GCF_021184085.1 Oncorhynchus gorbuscha
CCTCACACCAGACAACTGCAACAACATTTCCCCTGACATAACCCCTCACACCAGACTACTGCAACAACATTTCCCGTCATAACCCCTCACACCAGACTACTGCAACAACATTTCCCGTCATAACCCCTCACACCAGACTACTGCAACAACATTTCCCGTCACAACCCCTCACACCAGACAACTGTAACAACATTTCCCTGACATAACCCCTCACACCAGACAACTGCAACAACATTTCCCTGACATAACCCCTCACACCAGACAACTGCAACAACATTTCCCTGACATAACCCCTCACACCAGACAACTGCAACAACATTTCCAATCATAACCCCTCACACCAGACAACTGCAACAACATTTCCTCGTCATAACCCTCACACCAGACTACTGCAACAACATTTCCCGTCATAACCCCTCACACCAGACAACTGCAGCAACATTTCCCTGATCATAACCCCTCACACCAGACAACTGCAACAACATTTCCCGTCATAACCCCTCACACCAGACAACTGCAGCAACATTTCCCATCATAACCCTCACACCAGACAACTGCAACAACATTTCCCTGTCATAACCCCTCACACCAGACTCTTGCAACATTTCCCTGTCACAACCCCTCCACACGAGACTACTGCAACATTTCCCATCATAACCCCTCACACCAGACAACTGCAACAACATTTCCCTGTCATAACCCCTCACACCAGACTACTGCAGCAACATTTCCCGTCATAACCCCTCACACCAGACAACTGCAACAACATTTCCCTGTCATAACCCCTCACCCCAGACAACTGCAACAACATTTTCCCTGTCATAACCCCTCACACCAGACAACTGCAGCAACATTTCCCATCATAACCCCTCACACCAGACAACTGCAACAACATTTCCCGTCATAACCCCTCACACCAGACAACTGCAGCAACATTTCCCATCATAACCCTCACACCAGACAACTGCAACAACATTTCCCCTGTCATAACCCCTCACACCAGACTCCTGCAACATTTCCGTCACAACCCCTCACACCAGACTACTGCAACATTTCCCATCATAACCCTCACACCAGACAACTGCAACAACATTTCCCTGTCATAACCCCTCACACCAGACTACTGCAGCAACATTTCCCGTCATAACTCCTCACACCAGACAACTGCAACAACATTTCCCTGTCATAACCCCTCACACCAGACAACTGCAACAACATTTCCGTGTCATAACCCCTCACACCAGACAACTGCAACAACATTTCACCTGTCATAACTCCTCACACCAGACAACTGCAACAACATTTCCTGTCATAACCCCTCACACCAGACAACTGCAACAACATTTCCCCTGTCATAACCCCTCACACCAGACTACTGCAACAACATTTCCCATCATAACCCCTCACACAAGACTCCTGCAACATTTCCCGTCATAACCCCTCACACCAGACAACTGCAGCAACATTTCCCATCATAACCCCTCACACGAGACTACTGCAAAATTTTCCATCATAACCCCTCACACCAGACAACTGCAGCAACATTTCCCATCATAAACCCTCACACCAGACTCCTGGAACAACATCTTCCCTGTCATAACGCCACACACCAGACAACTGCAACAACATTTCCGTCATAACCCTCACACCAGACAACTGCAGCAACATTTCCCATCATAACCCCTCACACCAGACAACTGCAACAACATTTCCCCTGTCATAACCCCTCACACCAGACTCCTGCAACATTTCCCGTCACAACCCCTCACACCAGACTACTGCAACATTTCCCATCATAACCCTCACACGAGACAACTGCAACAACATTTCCCCTGTCATAACCCTCACACCAGACAACTGCAACAACATTTCCCCTGTCATAACCCCTCACACCAGACAACTGCAACAACATTTCCCCTGTCATAACCCCTCACACCAGACTACTGCAACAACATTTCCCATCATAACCCCTCACACCAGACAACTGCAGCAACATTTCCCATCATAACCCCTCACACGAGACTACTGCAACATTTTCCATCATAACCCCTCACACCAGACAACTGCAGCAACATTTCCCATCATAAACCCTCACACCAGACTCCTGGAACAACATCTTCCCTGTCATAACGCCACACACCAGACTCCTGCAATATTTTCCCTGTCATAACCCCTCACACCAGTCAACTGCAGCAACATTTCCCAATCATAACCC
>NW_025745044.1:0-2214 GCF_021184085.1 Oncorhynchus gorbuscha
CATGTATGAGCACAATGGGTTGAAATGTCACTATCATCTTCCGCCGGGTTGCATCCCAAATGGCACCCTATTCCCTACATATGGAGCTACAGTGCCCTTGCAACACCAGGCAGGTATTGTGTTATTTCACAGGACTCTCCTCTCCTATCATAGAAGGCACTGCACTGCCAAGGGAGCTTGAGAAAACATTAATTGGGAGCCTGTCAGTGTGAGCAAGAGAAAAAGTCAGTCTACTATTCTATCACTGCATTATCAACCAGAATGAAGGAAGATTTGTTTGAGGCTTGTCATTGGAATAGGCTCTGTTTTTTATTAAAGATTATTGTGTGCTATAGCTCATGGTCTAGTCAATGGTAGCAGAGACATGAAATGAAAAGATCCTCCTGGCCCATCTTAAACCTTCCTCTCTCTGCAGTATAAGGTGAACATCATGCCTCATCCATAGGCTGCTGTGTCCCAAATGTCACCCTATTCCCTATAGTGCATTCCTTTTGACCAGAGCCCTGTTCCCTCTTCCCCCCTTTTTCCTCTCTCTACCCTACTGATGTTACATTTGCAAAACCCTTGGTTAACAGAGAGATTCTGGGAACATCAGATGGTGGGGAAAATCAACTATATTCTGGCAATCCGACCAATGGAACATATGCGGTGGTACTTAATGAATATGATGTCAGTTCGGTTGTCATCTGCTGGGGCGGCAGGGTAGCCTAGTGGTTAGAGCGTTGGACCAGCAACCGGAATGTTGCAAGTTCAAACCCCCCGAGCTGACAAGGTACAAATCTGTTGTTCTGCCCCTGAACAGGCAGTTAACCCACTGTTCCTAGGCCATCATTGAAAATAAGAATTTGTTCGTAACTGACTTGCCTAGTTAAATAAAGGTAAAATAAAAATAAAATCTGAGACATTCTCATCAATGAGAAGATGACATAAACTCTACAGTGGAAAGTCTACACATCAGAGTTATCGGCTTCACATGGAATTGTTGTTCAATTTAAATGTTTGAATATGAAATTATTCGTGATTGGATGAAATGTGATTTTAGCTTCTAAAATGTGACATTTGGGTTTTCATAAGATAGGGGCGGGCCACTCAATCAGTATGGGGGATGAAATGTGATTTTAGTTTCTAAGATAGGGCTCTGCTCAATCAGTGGCCCGCCCCTGTGAAGGGACATGGGCTATAAAACTTTTCAAACACGCCCTCCTCTCCCTTCCTATATAAGCCCTTGACGACATTGTAACCTCCTGTTCCGAGGACGTGAGGACGACGGTCCGATGTCAGAATGGTTCAGGTAATAACTACAGAATGAAGCCAACATCAGCTTGAGCTTTGGTTGCGAATGGTATGAACTTTTGAACTCTTATTCACTACCGAAGTGATACCTCCTAGCCGTTGAGTTAGCATCAGGAGATGCGAGGGTTAGGAAGGAACAGACAGAGTATCTCGTCTATCACCCAACGACGTTACTACAACGTATCCAATTGACAACCAGAGACATTCTTCAAAGGACTCGGTTGGGCAACACGGCCTTCTATCTAGCACCAACCTACCGAAGCGTAGCTCAGAGTAAATATGCATTGCATTTTCCTTTTCCAAATGGGCGGTAATTTAGAATGTATAAGATACTGTATTTACGATAGCACAGCTTCGGCCTTTGTTCCTCAGTCTTCCCGCTCCTACACTCAAACCCAGCCCCTTTTCTTTTGTGTAACAAGCTGTCATATCTGTTCCGCCCGCTAGGGACGTCTTCCTTTATGACGTAATTTGTAATCAAGTTATGATTTAATTATGTGCATGTGTAATTCTGTGTGATTAGTTAGGTGTGTAGTAAATAAATGATTAAACCCAAGTTTGTATTGCTGATTCAAATTGTTAGCCAGGGTTTGTGCAGATAACCAAGAATTTACAACTTTCAGATGAGACTGAATTAAGATGATGATTAATATTGACTGCTATGGATGTCAAATATTACTTGGTCTTTAAGAGTTTATTCAGAAGATAACGGCTCTATAAATATTATTTTGTGGTGCCCCGACTGTCTAGTTAATTACATTTACATGATTAGCTTAATCAGGTAATATTAATTATGGAGAAAATATTTTATAGAATAGCATGTCATATCACTTAATCTGGCATACCCAAAGACACGACAACTTGAATATTCTGACTGTGTGTAAGGTAAGGTAAGACAATAGAGTTCTATATCTATGGGTA
>NW_025745045.1:0-2190 GCF_021184085.1 Oncorhynchus gorbuscha
CAGCAGGTGTATCTCATTTAAGAACAAATTCTTATTTTCAATGATGGCCTAGGAACAGTGTGTTAACTGCCTTGTTCAGGGGCAGAACAACAGATTTGTACCTTGTCAGCACGGGGGTTTGAACTTGAAAACTTTCGGTTTTACTAGTCCAACACTCTAACCACTAGGCTACACTGCAGCCCCAGTATTTAACACTATTTAACAAGGGTGCCAATAATTCTGGATGTAACTGTAAATCATTCTTGCCTGGACTGCCACGTGTTGCCCTGTCTATTTTAGATGGGAGATTGGGAAATTGTGGCCGACACGACTTTGGCGAGTCATACCAGATTTCCAGCAAAGAGCAGATGCGTGTCTAATGAACGGACTACTCACTCATCAATAGTGTACTGTTTTTCCACTTGCTAGTGAATGAATAAGGAATAGAGTCCTGTTTAGAGTGTGGGGCCTTGCGTGACACCAACCGTCTAATAATGGCCATATGAATAACATGGCAGATCAGAGGGAAAGCACAGGAATTTGGAAGGACTTTCTGATAGGACATTCCAAGCTGGCATTTGGCTGAGCTGCCAGTTCAGGTAAATGTTCACTAGACCAAAATGGCCACCAGTTCTCTCCAAAGACATGGAGAGACAAATCAGACCATGAAACCAGGACAGTGGATCGCTGATTGAAGAAATAGATCAATATGTGATTAGCCAATAGTTCTTTATAGAGTTCATTTCAATGAATGGTCTCCACTTAGTTGAATTTCACTTCAAGAAAAGGAATTAGCCAGCCAAAATGTAATTTCAAAGCATATTTCAATATAATTGTATAACTGTCAGTATCACAAAAATGAAAAAAGAAACCATTTAAATGTTAAATACTGATATTAACATTTAGCAAAGGGATGAATGGAAGTTGTCCGAATTGCTCCTCCACAATCGAAAATGAGACAGAGTAACTCATAATTAGAATCAAACACAGTTTTGTGTATTCAAAGGGATACCTCAGTGTCAGAGACAGTAAATGGTGATAGAGGGTGGGAATAAGAAAGTGAAAAAGAGAAAGATAGATAACTAGAAAGAAGAGAGGGTGTAATAGGTTATTAAAAAGGGGGATAGTGAAAGAAGAAGTGAGAGAGAGAGAAACAGGGTTGAATTAAGTAAACTCATTTGGTTTCATTGGAGGATAGAACAAGGGAGCGTAAAAGAGAAAATAAAAGTTAGAGTGTGTTCACAACCCAGCCTTCCATAATGCTTCACAACCCGGCCTTCCATAATGCTTCACAACCCGGCCTTCCATAATGCTTCACAACCCGGCCTTCAATAATGCTTCACAACCCGGCCTTCCATAATGCTTCACAACCCGGCCTACCATAATGCTTCACAACCCGGCCTACCATAATGCTTCACAACCCGGCCTTCCGTAATGCTTCACAACCCGGCCTACCGTAATGCTTCACAACCCGGCCTACCATAATGCTTCACAACCCGGCCTTCCATAATGCTTCACAACCCGGCCTTCCATAATGCTTCACAACCCGGCCTACCATAATGCTTCACAACCCGGCCTTCCATAATGCTTCACAACCCGGCCTACCATAATGCTTCACAACCCGGCCTACCATAATGCTTCACAACCCGGCCTTCCATAATGCTTCACAACCCGGCCTTCCATAATGCTTCACAACCCGGCCTACCATAATGCTTCACAACCCGGCCTACCATAATGCTTCACAACCCGGCCTACCATAATGCTTCAGAACCTGGGCTACCATAATGCTTCAAAAACCGGTCTACCATAATGCTTCACAACCCGGGATACCATAATGCTTCAGAATCTGGTTAATAACTTCATAACCTGGTTTTCCAAAATGCATTATTGTACCCCTAGGCAGGTGGTTTAACCAGATCTTGACTGGATCTCAATGGGTCTTTCATGTTTCTCCACATTGGATTACATGGACATGGTCACATATCTGATCACAGCATGTGTAGACAGAATGTGTAGAATAGTGGGGTCTGAAAAGCATTCTAATTCCAGACTGACTAGAGGGGTGAACCCATAGAATTACATAATAGGATCTCTGTGGATGACCATCTAACTCTGCGGACAGTCTGAGGACAAACAATATAACTTGCAAGGATCAGACAATGTGCCATTTTGATATGTTCTTATACAATGACTTTACTGACTATACATTGT